>NW_027308383.1:0-117672 GCF_047496885.1 Scyliorhinus torazame | reverse complement strand
AAGACCAGGAGCTAGATAATTTCAAATAAGGATTTGCTTCTTTTGAATGTGAAGAATGAAATAAAGTAGCCGAAATGTAGACTGCTTTTTAATTAATCTTTCCCAAGCCAAGATTCTGATCATGCCCACAAGGTCACAATTGACCGTTGAACTCATTTGATCTTAAGCTTGTAGCTTTAAATCGCGCAACAATCACCAGGCAGGAATGTTCCCTTCCAGTCGGGGAACACTTCAGCAGTCAAGGGCATTCAGCCTCTGATCTCTGGGTAAGCGTTCTCTAAAGCGGCCTTCAGGACGCGCGACAATGCAGAATAGCCGAGCAGAAACTTATAGCCAAGTTCCGCACACATGAGTGCGGCCTCAACCGGGACCTGGGATTCATGTCGCATTACATTCATCCCCCACCATCTGGCCTGCGAAATCCTACCAATTGTCCTGGCTTGATACAATTCACACCTATTCAACCTGGGGTTACCCCATCTCTGGATCTGTAAAGATTTAAATCACCTGCTAATGGTCGCATTCCAAGCATTGTTTGGCATCTTTGAATTTGTCTATATATGTGTTTCTGGAGCATACCTCTTCATTCACCTGAGGAAGGAGCAGCGCTCCGAAAGCTAGTGACATCGAAACAAACCTGTTGGACTTTAACCTGGTGTTGTAAGACTTCTTACTGTGCTCACCCCAGTCCAACGCTGGCATCTCCACATCATGGCTTTAAATTAGTAATGGAAAATGTATCAAATTATGGCAAGCTAATATGGCACAATATTCTTTTTGAAGCATACGAGTTGCTATAAGCAAAAAATAAAGCTGTAAAATTTTTTTTAAAAAAATCTAAACTGCATTTCCTTGATCAGTAGACTTCTCCAGTATTGCATAGGTGGACAGTAGTATAATGGTAATGTTACTGTAGTAATCCAACCTCTAAATGGCCACCATTGATCCCACAAAAGGCTTTGGCTCTGTCAACCATGAGGGATTGTGGAACATCCTCCAATTCGGCTGCCGTCGGGAATTTATCACCATTCTCTGCCCATGTTGACGTGCAAGCTGTGATCTTCAACGAAACCCCTACAGGTCCAGAACCTCTGCAAGCTGGGGTTAAACTTGTGCAAGCTGTGTCATCGCACCAACACTTCTCCATCTTCTTCGCAGCAACACTCCACCCCATCACCCTGGAGCTCCCCATTGGCGTGGAGCTAACCTACTGGACAGCAGGAAACTGTTCAACCACCTCCAGGCCAGAACCAATCTCTTGTCATCGAGCTGAAGTGTGCAGACTATGCCGTTGTCTGAGTCGGAACTACAAACTATCGTTGATGCATTCGCTGAGGCATATGAGAGAATTGATCTCGGACTAAACATCTGGAAAACAAAGTTTTTCTACCAGCCTGCTCCTGCCACACACAACTGCCCCAGACCATCGAGATCCACGGTGAGCGGGGGCAGCATGGCGGCGCAGTGGATAGCACTGCTGCCTCACGGTGCTAAACCCATGTTCGATTCCGGCCCCCGGTCACTGTCCGTGAAGTGTGTAAATTCTCCCCGTGTTTGTTGGGTCTCATCCCCACACCACAAAGATGTGCAGGTTAGGTGGATTGGCCATGCTAAATTGTCTCTTAATTGGAAAAAAAAAATGAATTCCACTGTAAGCTCCTGGACAATATGGCACACTTCCCATACCCGGGAGCCTCCACCCGAATGAGCTGTCATAGAAAATGAAATCCAGCATTGACTCCAATGTGCCTGAGAACAGAGTGTTCGAAAACTGAGACTTCAAATTCACCACCAACCTCATGGTCCACAGCTGACCTCACGTATGCATCAGAAACATGGACAATCTACAGCAGACAACTCCACTTGCTGGATATCACCAATATTGCCTCTGCAAAATCCTGTAAATCTAGGGCGGCACTGGCGTAGTGGTTATTATTGCTGCCTCGTGGCGTCAAGGACATTGGTTCCTTCCCATGCCAATATCCCCAGTATAGAGGCACAGGTAACGCTCTACCAATTGCGATGAGCAGGCCATATTGTCAGCACGTCTGACACGAGACTTGAAAATTACTCTACTCCGAATTCCGCAGTGGCAAGCGATCACTGAGGGCAGAGGAAATGCTACGAAAGCCTCCCTAAATAAATGCAGCAGCCCCATTGGCACATTGAAATCGCTTTCCTTCGAACGCAGAAACCGGAGAAGAAGCATCTGTGAAGGTGGCAATCACCTTGAGCGTCACGGTGGAGCACGCAGAGGCCAGATGTAGAATCTAATGTCTCTCCCACCTCCTCAAACACACCTGCTTGTGGCAGTGTCTGCGTATCCAGGATTGGGCTATCTGGCCACTGCAGAACCCACCTAGAGTGTAAGCAAGTCATCTGCGACCCTGAGGGCCTGACAAAGAAAGGAAGTTGTATTAAACTGTTACGGGGAGAACTCATTGCAGGTTTACCTCCCTATATGGACTCCTGAGCAAGAAAGCTTCATGACAGTTCTAAAGTGTGCAGAGACCGAGGACTGTGGGGTTTATTTGCATAGATCTTTGAAGGTGGCAGTGGCAGCACATTTGCAAATTAAACTCTATGGAATCTTCGGCTTCATGACATAGGCATTTATATAACTTCTATAGTACCTTTAATAAAGCTTTGGTTAGGATGCAACATTGTCAGTTCTGGACACTACACTGTTGGATGGATGTGAGGAGATTTACCAGATTGGTACTGGGATGGGGGATTTTGGTTACAAGGTTAGGTTGGACAAGCTAGGGTTGTTCCCCTTGGAACAGAAGTTGATGGGAAATCTGATGCAGGTGTACAAGATTGATAAGTTTAGAGGAGGTCAATAGAAACGTTTTTCATCTGATGGTACAAGGCCTGGGTGAGTTTTGGGTATGGTGACATTGGGATGTGAGCAAGAACTTTTTTAATGCAGCAAGTGGTAACAGCCAAGAACTTGCTGTCAGCAAGGGAAGCAAAGACTATCAATGATCAAAATATGGGAACTTGATGAAAATAACTTGCAAGGCTGTAGGAATAAAATGGTAGGGTGGAATGGGCTGTTGCTATACAGGAAGCTTGCAAGGACTTAATGGGCTAAATGGCTTCCTTGTGCTCTGGCTTGAGGCAACTCTTCTCTTCACCCATTCCTAATCTACTCTGGGGCAATTAGGGATGGGCATTAACAGACCAAGAACAAATCAAAATGTTGTCATCCCTCAATAAAAAGACATGGAATGTGTAAATCCCTCCAGCACATGAAGATGGATACCTTGGTTAATCATAGAATTTACAGTGCAGAAGGAGGCTATTCGGCCCATCGAGTCTGCACCACCCTTTGAAAGAGCACCCTACCCAAGCCCATACCTCCACCCTATCCCAGTAACCCCACCCAACCTTTGCACTAAAGGCAATTTAGCATGGCCAATCCATCTAACCTGCACATCTTTGGACTGTGGGAGGAAACCGGAGCACCTGGAGGAAACCCCCACACACACTGGGAGAATGTGCAGACTGCACACAGACAGTGACCCAAGCTGGGAATCGAATCTGGGATCCCGGAGCTGTGAAGCCACTGTGCTAACCACTGCTACCCTGCGGCCCTTTGTTACTGTGCTGCCCTTTAATGATGGGAAGCAATGTCGAAGGTCAGTTGGTTATTGGAACAGGTAGAAGTAACTTAATTGTATGGTCCCAGAACTCACTCCCGTTTGCTTTGAGCAGACATGGAGTAGAAATGCATTCACTTTAATTTAAAATTAAAGGATTTTTTTGGGCCTGTGCAAATTTTGTACTAAACCTTGAGAAAGGAAGCCAAAGAGAAAATGATCTTGGCAATCACTTTATATTTTAAAAAACCTACAGGCATTTCATTCAGACCTCCTGTATTGCAACAAACAAGTTTGCAAGCAGTGCAGTTTTGCTATATGTTTGTCACCTTTTCTTTCTAACAGGACTAGACAGGGTAGATGCAGGGAAGATGTTACCAATGATAGGTGTGTTCAGAACCAGGGGTCACAGCCTGAGGATTCGGGGTAAACCATTTTGGACAGAGATAAGGAGACACTTCTTCACACAGAGTGGTGAGCCTGTGGAATTCATAACCACAGGAAGTAGTTGATGCTAATACTCTGAATATATTCAAGAGGCGGCTGGATGTAGCACTTGGGGAGAATGGGATCAAAGGCGATGGGGAAAAAAACAGGATTAGGCTATTGAGTTGGATGATCAGCCATAATCGTGAAAGATGGCGGAGCAGGCTCGAAGGGCCAAAAGGTGGTCTCCTGCTCCTATCTTCTATCTGGTCTGAATGTTGTCATGATCTGTGCAGAGAATCCATCTGCTATTAAAACCCTCAGCAGAAAATTCTGCATATTGTACACAGCTCCTCTTCTTGGGAAGACGATCTTTAGTCATAGAATCATAGAATTGACAGTGCATAAGGAGGCCATTCGGCCCAGAGTCTGCACCGGCTCTTGGAAAGAGCACCCTCCCTGCACCCTCCCCAAGTCCACACCTCCACCCTATCCCCACAACCCTGTAACCCCACCCAATACTACGGGCAATTTTGGGCACTAAGGGCAATTTAGCATAGCCAATGCACCTAACCTGCACATCTTTGGATTGTGGGAGGAAACCCACTCACGAACGGGGAGAACATGCAGACTCCCGCACAGACAGTGACCCATGCCGGGAATCGAACCTGGGAGCTGTGAAGCAATTGTGCTAACCATTAGGCTACCGTGCTGCCCTAATTAAGTTTGTATTTTTTGGCACAATATTCAATTTAATAAATGTTTTGGCTGAAGTAGGTATAAATACCTTGAACAAAAGTATATTACTGCTTCATATAAAACTGCAGGATAAATGCTGAGGGAAAAGTTCCCCTTAGCTAGAGAATCTGTAATATCAGGTCACAGACTTTGACAAGGAGTCAGCTATTGAGGACTGATAAGAAATTTCCTTGAGGGTTGTGAATCCTTGCACTTTCCTACTCTTGGGTGCTCAGTTGTTGAGTATATTTAGAACAGCGTGTGACGATGGATCTTAATGAATGCCTGAACAGGTATAAGATGCCAAATGGTCTACTCTTCCTCCTGTTTATGCCCCCATCACTCCATTGGGCAGAGGTAGTGCTTTTGTCCCTGTTGGTCTTTTTATTGTCTGTAAACACAACTTTTCAAACTAATGGATGAAATTCAACAACATGGTATGCAGGGTATAGCCCAAGTAGAGCTCAAGCTGCAGACCCAGATCCTGGAACTTAAGGATCCATTGACATTAGGAGATGGGGCAAATTGACTTTTAAAGAATGTTGTGGATTGTCTCATCTGCTGAGGTGGAACAACTGTCAAAGTGCAAGCAGTGTTTTAAGTGTGGATTAGCCTGGAACCTTCTCAGTGAGATGGAAGCTCTTAATAAAAATATTATTGTATCAACCGGGCAGGGAAACGCCTTTGTGTTATAGCTAACACAACATGGTGGAGGCATGTTTCTATTTGTCTTCACAGTCGGGGGGGGGGGGATCTGATGGTCTGCATTCTCTGGAAAGGTAGTGGATGTGTTCAGTTATAATCTTCCAAAAGGTCCCAGCAGATTGGAAAACTGCAAATGCAGCACTCCTATTCAAGCAAGGAGGGAGACTGAGCATACAAGGAGTGTGGTCAGAGTGAATTAAGGGGGACCAGTAGCTGATAGGATATACAATATTTAGGAAAGACAAAATGACAAAGGAGGAGAGGTGGCCCTGATAGCAAAAGATGGTGCAAGGCCAATAGTGAGAGATCTGGCTTCAAACGATCATGAAAATAGAATAGTATGGGTGGAAATTAGGAATAGCAAGAGTCCGAAAACACTGGTGGGAGTAGTTTATAGATCCTGTAATAGTTATTGTGCAGAGCATTAAAGAACCTATTGGAGCTTGTAAGAAAGGGGACTTCAATCAAATTGGCAAGTGTGGTCTAAAAGACGAGTTTGTAGAATTTTGTGGGGAGCAATACATTGTGGAACTGAAAGCTATCTTAGATCTAGCATTGTGTAATGAAGCGCTGTTAATTAGTAAAAGGTCCTCCAGGAAATAGTGATCATAATAGGATGCAGTTTTGAAAGTGCCATATTCCAAAGCCAATTACATGGGTATGAAGGAAGAACTGGTTAAGATTGAGTAAATAGACTAAAAGGTATCGAGATCGAAGTCTATGCAAAGATATGGACTGGCTAAGTGAGCAGGCAACAGGATAGATGGAATACAATATAGGGAAATCTGAAGTTATTCACTTCGATCCTAAAATTGGAAAAACAATATTTTTAAAAAGGTGTAGAACTTGGAACTTCCAAGAGACTTGGGTGCACTTGGAGGAATGCAGAAAGTTTTATACAGGTGCAGCAAGCAAGTGGGAAGATAAATGGCATGTTTGCCTTTATTGCAAGGGGACTGGAATATTAGAATACGAGTTGTGTTACAATTGTACAGAGTTTTGGTGAGACCGCATCTGGAACATTCTGCAGTTTTGGTCTACATCTTTGAGAAGATATACTTGCACTGGAGATGGTACAACAAAGGTTCACTAGATTGGGCCTTGGGATGAGGGGCGAGGGAGTTGTGCTATGATAGGATAAGTAAGTAAATTGGGCTTATTTTCTGGAGTTTTAAGAGATTCCCTTAGGAATTCTTGAAACTTAATTTTCTGAGGGGGTTTAATCGGGTAGAAGCTGGGAGATTGTTTTCTGCTAGTCAGTGAGTCTAAAACGTGCATTCTCAGGATAAGGGGCTAATCATTTAGGAGAGAGATGAGAGAAGTTGCTTCATTCAAAGGATTGTGGATCTTTTGAATCCTCTACCCGAGGGTTGTGGGTGTTCCATTGTCCAATACATTTAAGGTTAGGCTAGACAGATTTTTGGGGTCTCGGGGAATTGAGGGATATAGTGATCAGGCAGGAAAATGGAGTATTAGCATGGATAGAGGATGGGCAAACTTAACGGGCAACAGTGGGATAATCCGGCCATTTTTGGATTAGCGAACTAGTTTAAAAAAAACCAAAAAAAAAAAACAATTTTCGGGATGTGGGTGTTGCTGGTTAGGCCAGCATTTATACTAGAGGAGAATCTCCAGGTGGTGGGGTTCCCAGGTATCTGCTGCTTGTCCTTCCAGATGGTAGTGGTTGTGAGTTTGGAAGGAACCTTGGCGGGTTTCTGCAGTGCATCTTGTAGATGGTGTACACGGCTGCCACTGTTCGGTGGTGGAAGTAGTAGCAATCAAGCGGGGCTGCATTTGTCCTGGATGGTGTTGAGCATCAGAGTGTTGTTGGAGCGGCACTCATCCAGGAAGTGAAAAGTATTCCATTACACTGCTGACTTGTGCCTTGTAGATGGTGGACAGGATTTGGGGAGTCAGGAGGTGGGTTACTTACTCGCCATAGGACTCCTAGCCTTTGATCTGCCCTGGTAGCCCCAGTATTAATATGGCTAGTCCAGTTCAGTTTCAGTGGTAACTCCCAGGATGTTGATTGTGGGGGATTCAGCGATAGTAATGCCATTGCATGTCATGGGGCGATTTAGATCCTCTATTGTAGGAGATGGTCATTGCCTAGCACTTGTGTGGCGCGAATGTAACTTGCCATTTGTCAGTTCAAACTTGAATATTGTCTAGGTCTTGCTGCATTTGGCCATAGACTGCTTAATTATCTGAGGAGTTGCGAATGGTACTGAACGTTGTGCAGTCACCCCCTCTTCTGATCTTATGATGGAAGGGATTTCATTGATGAAGCAGCTGAAGATGGTTGGGCCTCGGGCACCATGCTGAGGAATCCCTGCAGTGATGTCCTGGAGCTGAGATTGACTTCCAACCAGAGCCATCTTCCTTATGCCAGATATGACTCCATGGGGATTATTGCTGGGGCCTCCACTGTTTACAATCTGTTAATGACTTTGATAAAGAGATAGTATATTGTATCAATATTTGCTAACTATGCAAAGATGGACAAAGCAAATTGAATAGAATTGGTCAAGGGATATAGATATTTTGAATGGGAATAAAATTGGCAGATGGAGTATAATGTGGGAAAATGTGAGGTTGCCTACTTCGGCAGGAGTAGAAATGCAAAATAATAATACTAGGGAGAACACAGAATGCATAGGGACCTGGCTGTCCTTGTTATGTGAAATTAAGAGTTTAGCATGTACATTAAATTATTAGGAACGCGGACAGACTGGTTTTTATTGCAAGTGGGAAGTGGTATGAGTGGGAAAGTCTTGTTACAATTTTATAGGGTATTTATTAGATCATACAGTACTGTGTATAGTGATGTACTGGTTTTGGAAGCATCAACGGTTCACTAGTTTGATTCTCGGAATGAGAGGGTTTTCTTGTGGGGTGGGGCGGGGGGTGCGGGGGAGGATGAGTGGTGGGGAGATTAGACATACATGAGTTTAAAAGAATGGGGTCATCTTGTTTAAACAATCTTTTGTGGAGCTTGACATGTGTACGCATAAGTGCGTATGAACATGAGCTTGGATTTCATAATTAAGGTGTTGCCAGACTGGGAACGAAGTTGGTGAGCTTGGGTGATGGATGACTGGGATATGGCTGCAGAGTTTTGGATAAACTAAGATTATGGAGGATAAAAAGATGGAAGGCTGACCAGAGAGCATTGGTGTAGTCTATTCTACAAATAACAGCAAAAACATGGACAAGGATATCAGCAGCAGATGGATTGTGATTGATGCTACCGCAGAGGTAGAATGAAAGATATCTGGTGATCAGGAGGGATGTGGCTAACAGCAAATTACTACGAATCTGAAACAAAAGCTGGAAAAACTCCGGTCTGACGGCACCTGGGAGAGATGGTGAGGTTGAACTGGTATTTTCATTGGTGTGTGGAACTTGAGATTTTCAGATGTTGATGAAAAACAGCATATGGACTGGTTGAGCTTTGGTTGTACCCACAAAGAATCAGGGCAGCCAATTTAGATTTTACGGCAAGTATTCAAAAAGAGGAGTTGAAAGAATTCTCGGTCACAAAGTAGATTGGGTTGTTGCTGGTTGCCACCCATTAACATGTTTTTCTGAAGTTTTTGTTTTCAGGGATTGGAGAAACATCCAAGATGTTTTAAAATCCCAACTTTGTTTTCCTTTCCAGGCAGATAATGAGTGTGAAGCTAAGATGGAGGTGATGTGTAGAAGCTGCCCCTCGCCAGAGGTTGAAGTTGGATATATGAAATTCTAGTGAGAATATTTAGTACTGCATTTGATTCTGGGCACTGCACTTCTTAGAATGCATTGGCCTTGGATGAGATGCAATACAACAGGGTTGTCAGAATGGTAAACCAGGGTTACAAATTGCACAATCTTGTATTTCCTCAAATATAGAAAATTAAAGGTGATGCTAATTAAGATGATTAAAGGATTTGATAAGCTAAAGGAAGCTATTTTCTCTAGAGGAATTTAGTACAAGGAGCACAGCCTTCAAATTAGAGCCAGGCTAATCAGGGTGATGTCTGGAAGCACTTGACACTGAAAATCTGGAACCCTTTATTATTCCTCCTGTTGAAAATGTCAGTAGTTAGACATGAACATTTAGGCTTCTGGTACCAAGTTGGTGGATAGAGGAATTAATAGTTCAGCTATGACTGGAATGGTGAAACAAATTCCAAGGAATGGGAGTAGTCTTTGAATGGCCTACTCCTCTGGTCCAATGTTCCAGTATAGGATTACTTAATGATTCAACTGGTATTTTAGCTGCTTTGTTATTTTGGTTAGTTTCTATTTGCTGCTACTATGCAAGCTGTTATGCATTGCAAAATATTATTCCTGCCTGCTTTGTGAATTATTAAATATCACCAATAAAGTCTCCTTGAATCACATCTCCCATAAGGTATTTTTCTTCCTCTAGTGACAGTTCCTTGATTTTATTTTCTGCATAAGTCTCCTCTGAATTAGGTATTTATATCCTTTTTGCTGTAGAATAAGCAAACTATCATGGTGTACTCCGGAGATGCCTTGTCATTGAATCATGTTTTGACACTTATGCTTGCTTTAGCCCCTCCATATATTCCATACTTGGCATTAATATCCATCTGTAATGTCTGTTTGCAGGTAGTCTCCTGAAGCAAGCCCATGTATGCAGTTATTTACGGACATCTCTCAGTAAATTTAATATCATTGACCCTACATATATTTCAGGTCTATACTGACACTAAATGTTAGCCATGGGTGCATTTCTCTTTTCAGCCTTGCTTTACTGGTTGTTGATCAATCCTAGTCAGTTGTCTGAGAAGCTAGTGTTTTTTTTACAAGGAAAACCCAAAATTAAATCTACTTTACTCTTGCTAGGTTTTGCTGTAAACCATTTCAGTAGATTTGGAAGATTTTTCCATTTGAGTGCAGCTGGAGAGGCTATCAATTATTGCCCATCTCTTAGTCCTTAAAGTTGCTGCCTTGGGCCACCTCAAAGTGGCTAAGGTACCCCAGAAAGCTGTTGGAGGTTCAGGATTTTCTTGCAGTAACCGTTGAGTGCAAGAGTGGTGCTTTCCAGACAGGTTGAGGGCAGGTCATGGCCCCTCTGTGCAGCCAACCTCCATAACTTTCGTTTTTGAGCTGGCAACTAGAGTGTTTAGTTTCATTTCAGAGTTGGGGCTGCATCCAGCCAAACAAGGTGTAATTTTGATATCTCTGCATGAAAAGGTCTTCAGATCACTTGCTAATTTAAAAGTGATAACTGCTCTCAGTAGAGAATTTAAATCTGCTGTCTTTGTTAAAGAGGGTGTTTGTCTTATGGATGTTGCTAAGAAAGATTAATATAGAGCACTGTATTCTTTGGGGAAAGTATTTGGGTTGATAGTTGCTAAGATGTTTACTGTGTATTTATAAAATTTTAACTGGATTCATATAATAAACATTTTGTTTTAAAAGTACTTTAGATCTCTGTTGCATCACACCTGTAGAGTGGGCCCTTATGCTCCCCATAATCAAAATCTATTCAAAGTTGTGGGTCAGGTGAACTTCATGATACACTTTAGGGTTCTCCGAACCCTGGCCTGTAATACAGACTAATGAATTTGGCCGTATTTCATAGAATCCCTACAGTTCAGACGGAGGCCATTTGTACCATTGAGTCTGCACTGACCCTCAAAGAGCACTCTACCCAAGTCCTCTCCCCTGCCTATCCCTGTACCTAATGTACGCATCTTTGGACTGGGGGCAGCAGAGGGAACTCTGGCAGACAAGGGGAGAATCAGTTATCCAAGTCCAGAATTGAGCCCTGGCCCTGTAAGGCAGTAGTGCTAACCACTATGCAACTCAGTGTTATCGCTTGGCTTTGAGGATTTGTATTTGTTAAATAAAAAGAACTTTAAAATTAAGGAAGCACTTTATCCAGGTTGAGATGGTGAATAACTGGGAAGATATTGTGTCCATATGCTTTCCTATGCCTTACCGTGCCCATTTATAAAACCATGCTGGATGGTGGGGGTGGTTAGCACTGCTACTTCACAGCGCTGAGGAACCGGGTTTGATCCTGGCCCAGGGTCACTGTCAGTGTGGAGTTTGCACATTTTCCCCTCTGCGTGGGTCTCACCCCCACAACCCAAAGATGTGCAGGGTAGGTGGATTGGCCACACTAAATTGCCCCTTAAATTGGGGAAAAAAAGAATTGGGTACTCTAAATTTATTTAAAAAAGAGAAAAACAAACCATGCTGACAGATATGTTCTGCTGAATGTTTACTTCTCACATCTGTGTGCTCACTACTTCCTCTCCTGTGGATGTTTATCTGGTTAACTTATAACTAACTTTGCGCCAAACTAATTTCATAATGGTTGAGGTAGCAACTGTTGCTCTTATAGCTCTTTCTTTGACTGTTTAGCCATGTGAATCAATTTTCCAACAATTGCATTGTCATCTAGAGCCGCACGGTGGCAGAGTGGTTAGCACTGTTGCTTCATAGTGCCAGAGTCCCAGGTTCGATTTCCGGCTTGGTTCACTCTGCGGAGCCTGCACGGTCTCCCCGTGTCTGCGTGGGTTTCCTTCGGGTGCTCTGGTTTCCTCCCACATGTCCCAAAAGATATGCTGTTAGGTAATTTGCGCATTCTGAATTCTCCGTGTTCCCGGACATGTGCTGGAGTGTGGCGACTGGGGGATTTTCACAGTAACTTCATTGCAGTGTTAATGCAAGCCTACTTGAAACAATAAAGAATGTTATGAAATTAACACTGACTTCAGTTCCTAGAATTGTGCTTCACAGTCTGCTGAAAGAATATAAAACTACATGGTGTAAGATGGGTTAAAGAAAAACATGCCCATAAAAACAATGCTGCAAATATTCGATAGCTCTGATTGCATGTCGAGAAAGTTTATGTATTGTGTTGATTACCTTCCATCAGTTCCAAATTGTAGTTGGTTATCTCCCATGTCAGGATAGAAAGCTCAAGACTGTGGGTTCCAAAGGCATGTCAATACTTCAGCCCTATCTTGGGAGGAAGTCCTTGGAGAGTTGCTGGCTAATTGGATTGCCTGAGAACATTAGCCCCAGTAGTGCCAGTTGGATGTGGTGCCCACTACAGGTGGTGAGTCCTGGAGTCTCAGCTGGATTCACGAGGCTGTGTTGCTAACTTTTCCCGTTGGTTCAATTGCTCTGTTTTATTACCTTTGCTCTCGAGTCGCCAGGTATCGTTATACCTCCACGAGGTTCAAGTCCAAGTAATGATCAATAACTCAATACACCGATTAGTAAGATTCAAATCCAAGCACATTTATTATACACAGTAATCGCTACTCATGCACAAATTCTACGTCTAAGCTACTTCTACAACTAACAGGCCTATACTTAACTTCGGACTGGCCCACCAGGTCAGGGGAACAAATGGCCTTTCGTTCGGGTTCTGAGTCTGCGGGATTCGAAGTTGGTACGGATTGGTAGCTAGGAGCGCCTATCTCGTAGCGAGCGTTGAATTAAGACTTCTGTCGGTGGTCACTGTACCGGTCACGGTCAATGTTGGTTTGTGTTGCTGAGTGACCCGGGCAGGATGAAGAGAGCGAGATTTGAACTTGGGGCTTAACTCTTATAGTCCCCAGGGGCTTCCTGCCTTTCGGGGCGGACCCTGTACCTGGTCCCAAGTGATTGGACTTTGTCCCAATCGCTTGGTTCGATTTCTCCAATACTGGAGCGGTTCCCTGATCGATGTGCGGTCTTGAGGTGTTTGTTCACCTCCTTTGTATTGGCACCTGCTCGCGCCGGGGAGTCTGGCTTAGTTTTGAGTGTCCCAAATGTTGCTATTGTCCCCGGGGATTGCTCATTCGTATGTAGATGGCTGCTACATTATTATGCTGATGGTCGCTGGTATCGATGTTGTCTGGCCTTTTGCAGAGTTTTAATACACAGCAAACCTGCACCTGCCGGTTTCTGTCTTTGTTGGCTGACTTTCCCATCAGCCTTTGCCGTTCGCCATTTTAAATCGGGAGTTGGCCAAGTTAGGTGGCTACAGCTGGGTGGGCACATAGTTAAAGGGGAGGTGGGCCTGGGGGCCACCCAGAGACCGTGCCTGCCCCATTGCCTGAAAATTTAAAACTGAGTTGAGGAGAAACTACTTTTCCTGAAGGGTTGTGAATCTCTGGAATTTGCTACCCCAGAGTGCGGTGGATGCTGGAACAGTGAGTAAATTGAAGGAGTTACAGACAGATTTTTAATTGGCAGTGCCTTTGAAGGGTTATGGAAAATGGGCAGGACAATGGAGTTGAGGCCAGGATGCGATCAGCCATGATCGAACGGCAGAGCAGAGTCGTTGGGCCAAATGGCCTAATTCTGTTCATATCTTATCAACTTATGGTCAGAGGTAGGTTTTGAGACATTTCGATAAGGAATTCTGGAGCTTGGGCCTGGTGATGATGAAGAATGTTCGTAACCTCTAAAACAGTGATGTGAAACCTAGGTAAGTGAGTGGGCCGCAAGATTGAAACCAGGATTGTTCACTAACATGATCCCATGAATAAGATTAAATGGATTTAATATATGCTGAATATTTCTGAGTTCTGAAAAATGTGTAATAATTAGCAGGAAGAGGTCATTCGACCCTCTAGCCTGCTCTGCCATTCATATGATCATGGCTGATCAAATTCAATACCTGGATTTCCCCCCCCAATATCCCTTTAGTCCCAAGAGCTATATCTAATTACTTTTTGAAATTACACTGTCTTTGCCTCAACGACTGTGGTAGTGAATCCATAGATTCACCACACTCTGGGTGAAGACATTTCTCCCCACCTCAGTCCTAAAAGAGTTGCACCTTATCGTCAAACTATGAACCCTAGTTCTGGGCTCCCTCACCCATCAGGAACATTCTTCTGAATCTACCACTTACTTTCAGCAACTGATGCACGAGGACACCAAGGTCTCGCTGCCACCTCTCTCAATTTGCAACTATTCAAATAATCTGCCACTCTATTTTTGCTACCCAAGTGAATAAGTGAATACCCTCATTTATTCTTCTGCCATGCATATGCCTCCTCGTGCAGCCTGTCCAAATCCCACTGAAGCGTTTCTGCGTCTTCCTCACAGCTCACCCACCACCCAACTTTGTAACATTTGCAAATTTGGTAATTCTACATTTAATTGGCATGTCCTAATCATTACTATATAAAGTGAACAGTTGGGGTCTCAGAACAGATCCCTGCGGTACCCCATTAGTCTGGGTGCCAATCAGAAAGACCCATTTATTCCAAATTTTCGCTTTCCGTCTGCTAATCAGTTTTCTATCCATCTCCAGGCACTACCTGCAATTCCATTTGCTTTAGCTTTATATTATACATAACTTTATATATTAATAGAACTATCAACTTCAAATGGTCAAAACAAAAATAGATGTTCAAACTTTGGACAAAGAGGGAGTGCATGGCTCACAGCCAATGTTGTTCCCCACAGTGGATCCTCACTGTCTTCAGGTGATGTCCCGGAGGACTGGAGAATAGCCAATGTTGTTCCTCTGTTTAAGAAGGGTAGCAAGGATAATCCACGGAACTACAGACCGGTGAGCCTTACGTCAGTGGTAGGGAAATTACTGGAGAGAATTCTTCGAGACAGGATCTACTCCCATATGGAAGCAAATGGACGTATTAGTGAGAGGCAGCATGGTTTTGTGAAGGGGAGGTCGTGTCTCACTAACTTGATAGAGTTTTTCGAGGAGGTCACTAAGATGATTGATGCAGGTAGGGCAGTGGATGTTGTCTATATGGACTTCAGTAAGGCCTTTGACAAGGTCCCTCATGGTAGACTAGTACAAAAGGTGAAGTCACACAGGATCAGGGGTGAGCTGGCAAGGTGGATACAGAACTGGCTAGGTCATAGAAGGCAGAGAGTAGCAATGGAAGGATGCTTTTCAAATTGGAGGGCTGTGACCAGTGGTGTTTCGCAGGGATCAGTGCTGGGACCTTTGCTCTTTGTAGTATATATAAATGATTTGGAGGAAAATGTAACTAGTCTGATTAGTAGGTTTGCAGACGACACAAAGGTTGGTGGAATTGCGGATAGCGATGAGGACTGTCAGAGGATACAGCAGGATTTAGAATGTTTGGAGACTTGGGCGGAGAGATGGCAGATGGAGTTTAATCCGGACAAATGTGAGGTAATGCATTTTGGAAGATCTAATGCAGGTAGGGAATATACAGTGAATGGTAGAACCCTCAAGAGTATTGAAAGTCAGAGAGATCTAGGTGTACAGGTCACTGAAAGAGGCAACACAGGTGGAGAAGGCATACGGCATGCTTGCCTTCATTGGCCAGGGCATTGAGTATAAGAATTGGCAAGTCATGTTGCAGCTGTATAGAACCTTAGTTAGGCCACACTTGGAGTATAGTGTTCAATTTTGGTCGCCACACTACCAGAAGGATGTGGAGCCTTTCGAGAGGGTGCAGAAGAGATTTACCAGAACGTTGCCTGGTATGGAGAGCATTAGCTATGAGGAGTGGTTGAATAAACCCGGTTTGTTCTCACTGGAACGAAGGAGGTTGAGGGGCGACCTGATAGAGGTCTACAAAATTATGAGGGGCATAGACAGAGTGGATAGTCAGAGGCTTTTCCCCAGGGTAGAGGGGTCAATTACTAGGGGGCATAGGTTTAAGGTGCGAGGGGCAAGGTTTAGAGTAGATGTATGAGGCAAGTTTTTTACACCAGGTAGTGGGTGCCTGGAACTCTCTACTGGAGGAGGTGGTGGAAGCAGGGACAATAGTGACATTTAAGGGGCATCTTGACAAATACATGAATAGGATGGGAATAGAGGGATATGGACCCAAGAAGTGTAGAAGATTGTAGTTTAGTCGGGCAGCATGGTCGGCACTGGCTTGGAGGGCTGAATGGCCTGTTCTTGTGCTGTACTTTTCTTTGTTCTTTGTTGTGAGCAATCAGCACGCACCTCATTTCACTTGCCCTTGCTTTACTTGCATTTCGCTTCAGTTATACCGATAGAAAAAAACTACGTGAATGAAAAATTCATGCAATGTGGCAGTCCACAATGTTTTGTGGTCACGCTCTGATTCCAGATGGGCTGTATGTGGCCCCTGGGCTGCATGTTGCCCAACACCGCACTAAAACATTGCCACTCTTGGCTTTTCTTTTATGGCTTCTTGTTCTCTGGTCCAGAAATGAAGATTTAGTTTTGCAGAAAACCATGCTGATCAATTGACTTTCCAAAATTTGTTTCCCCCGCCTTTCCCAGGCATCTCCCCACTGCCCTTTTCACTAGTGGAATGATAACATTCTATTGTGCAGGGATTGAAGAAGGCAATCTTAAGTTACGTCATAAATACAGTGTGCGTTACTCTGAAGAGCTTTTGCCATTTTGGTCACTGACCTAGAATTTTAATGGATACTCTTGTATTGTCTATGTAAAGAATGATGGTCTGGCTCTGGTTCTGCTGTGTCCTATCCTGGTGGGCTGGCTGAGAACTTGTAATACTGCCTTTGTGGGCCAACGGTGGTGGTGATACTGTGATTTACATGGATTTTCTTTTAAAGTTTAACTTTTAAGATGGGTTACTTTTGATGTGTAAATTAGATTAAGTTGGTTTGAAATGGTGTAGGGCCATATTTATGTATTGTGATAATTTCTCATTTGCATTTTTTGTACTGTATCATTAAATGTAATTGTCTTGCAGCATTATTACTGTATTTTAACAGAAATATTTTAGTCAGAATTGTGCTAAAGGACCTGGTTATTGTGGGTTTGTTTAACTTGAAATCAGTAAACCATTTCTGCAGGAAAAGAAATCCAAAGAAATTGTTGACTAATGCTTTATAACTTCACTATTAATGTCCATATTGTACTTAAAATATTTTCTTTTTTCTTTCAGTCTTGGTCTTTGTAATGGGAAAAGACGGGACCCACGGAGGACTCTTGAATAAGAAGGCATTCGGAATGGCAAAATACTTGAGAGAATCTGGATTCTAGTTGGCCAGGATTCCTATTCAGTAGTTTAAAAATTGCTATTAAAGTTTCCTTTTAGCAGTCACCTACTCTTTCACATTGAAGTTACAGAAAGTTTAATAGCAATGCAGGGTTATGGGGGTATGAACCCATGTCTCCTTTCTATCCTTGTATTGATGGGGAAAGTTCAAATTTTCATTTTTTTCCTTATGTACTCCAGCAATGGTTGTAGTCATGGGAAAGGAAAGTGTCCATGGAGGCAAGAAAGCATTTACCATGGCTGCATACCTGAGGAATTCTGGATGCTAAGTAGCCTCTTCCCATCCACCTAGCAGCTCATTCACCCTCTTGCCACCCAGTTTAATTGGCAGTGCTACCAGACTGTAGTTGGTAGTATTTTTAAAATTTATCCATTTCCGATTTCATTGATTCCCTTTCTCTCCCTCCACCCGTTACCACTTAATTGTAATAACATTATAGGTGTAATGGAAAGTAAATCCCATGTTTTGGCACCATTAGCACAATAACTAAATGGTGATATGCATGTTATTACTTTTGATATTGTTGCAAAAAAAAAAAAAAAACAAATAGGGCTGACTTGCTAAGCCTGGGCATTGCTTTGTTTTAGCATTTAGAAAGTTTATTGCCATCCAAAGTCACCAAACCAGGTTCTGATTATTCTCTCTCTCCCTTCCACTTCCCCATTGAAATACTTAAAAAAAAAAAAAAAAAAAAATTGAAGGTGCTGGTAGTACAATCTCAGATTTAAGTGTTGCTGAGTCAGCACTTTGAGCAGTTGCAGAGCTCATCTAGTCTTCCTGTTTTGTTTAAGCATGTTGGGAGGGTAGCTGCATCCTTAGTCTGCTTGCCATAATATTTCTGCCCTAACTTTCCTTGTAACTTCATTGCCCATTCTCATTGCTAAAGCATCTGGATTTTCCTTCAGTTTCATTACCTGATTACATCTCCTGTGTTGGATAGTTTTGCGGATACACTCTTTAATCTGAACTTTTAACATTAGTATTAAACCGTATGCATTCTTGACTTCATGGGTGTAATTGCAGAACTGCTCTAGGTGAGTGTAAATGACGACTTTTTTCTCCCCATGGGCATGTCACAATCCTGACTTTGATCAGTTTAATCTCCAGGGACATTCCATCTTTGCAATAGCTCAGGCACTTAAATGTTGTTTGCCAGCTCCTTTAATGTAAGTTTAATTTTTTAAATAAAGGTTGCCATTTTGGACAATAGATATCCCAAACATAACCATCTGGAGTGTCCAGTTTTGAGTGCTTCATAGGACCAATTAAGTTGCAGCTTGGGTTTTTTTTTTTAAAAAGAGGACTGACTGCTGTAAAATGCCATTGTAAAGGATTACTGCCACTCCTCTGCTACATTGGCAATTTAAATGAATATATTAAAGTTTTCCATGAGAAAGTTGATTGATGGTCAAGGGCTTTTGTTAGCATCTGTGGATGGCAGTCTCCGATATAGAAATCACAAACTGTTTAAAATCTTTCAAATCAAGGGAATTGATGCATTAGATCTGGTAAGCCCATGCTGCAGAAGGAAACTGGAAAAATTGCCTTGTGCTCCTAGTTTTGAAATCTGTGGAAATGTCTGTTTTGAGCACGGTACTAACTTATGTTCTGTTCAAACAAATTATAAAACTTCTGTATTCACATGAATAAAATGGGAGATGGTATTGGTTGGAATAATCACACTTGGCTGTCTTGTGAAATTATTTTGCAAATGTTCGTGTATCCTGTGCCATACTGCATAGAGATTTGATCTGTTGCTGTTGTGAGATGGATTTTAACTGCCGCTGCAAGGCTTTCAGTCGAACGGCACTTCCTTAGGGGCGTTATTCTAGCATATACTCAATGTTCAGGCCATGTGAAATATGTACAGATTTAAAAATTCTTGTAGCTGACTTGTCCATTTTCTTTCCCTGCACTTTTGTTACATCTGGGATACAGTCTAACTCATCTGATTTAATATGCATTTACAAAATGGCATAACTGTTAAACCACCTTGTTTACAGACAGATGAAATAAATCTATTCCAACCAAATGTTGGCTGTATGTTTTTGTATGTTTGGAGAGGGTCATTAATATTTAAAAGTCAAAAAACATCAAGATTGGCCAATGCCTAAAATGTGAATGTACCACCATTGGTATAACTGAAATTGACCTACTCTTTGAAATCAAACCTTTTTGAAGAATTGATTTGTACTTCTACCAACCTTGTTTCTGGACTGCAAAGGCAGATCTGTTCAACTTTTGCTTTCAGATCTTGGCTTCAGGATCATTTTGTAGACCTTCTCTTAAACCCCCTCCACTGCATTTCCCTCTCCTATTTTCTTGGTAGATTCACCTACCCTGCACATTTTTGTTTGTAGGGGTGAGGCCCTTGCAGACATGGGGATAATGTGGAACCTCCACATGGATAGTGATCCGGGGCCAGGATCGAACCTGGGTCCTTGTGCCACTGTGGTGCCCATCATTTTTAAAGGACAATTCCACTTGCTGGTTAATTAAGTTGGTTCAAAGCTCGGATCATTTTTATTTTGTGGAATGCACAAGACCAGCCTTTCATGAATATCTGCTAGTTTCCTCAAGGTGATTGGAGTCATTAATAATAATGAGGATGAGGTAATTCTGTGGTGAGGGGAATTGAAAGATAGACATTTACCAAACTAATGGTAGTAGAAATGTGACCTTTCTCTTCCATACAAGATCTGCAATAGAAATTTACCAAACTAACAAGACTAATTGGAAAATTGAGTTGAGGTGCACTTTGGTTATGATCTAATGGAATGGTGGCACATCTTCCAGGAGTTGGTTGGACCACTCTTCCCTAAATCCTGACATCCCTGCATGGTCCACATCTTTACTGAATCTGGCTTGAATTGATGCCTGCCCATCAGCCCAACTTGAATCATTTAGTGCAACCAACTGTATGCCACCATTTACTGGTATCTGAAGTCTAAGCTGCACAATTTTATACCCCTTACCTGCCTTACATTTGTGAAGGCAGTTCCAGTCTGGAGTTTTTTTTTACAGATTTGTGAAGTCCTTCTAAAACCTGCAACTTTATCTTCTGAAAGTCCCTCTGATTTCATCATTGACTGAAATTGCACTAGTTTAATAATTTTACCTGTTTTGTCTGTTCATTGGGTGTTCTGTCGTCAGGGGCTGCAGTAAGGAGTGAGTATTCTCCATAATGGTGTTTTTATACTTTGCACATCTGTTTCCTAAGAGTTGAAAATAATCCTTTTGAAATGCTCATGTCCTGTGGGAATGGATCATGATAGATCTGACTGAGCAATTTGCAGAGCATCTTCTGCTGTTGCCGCCTGCAAGACACTTACAGTAAAAGATCATTCAGCTCTTCAGAGCTATTGCAACTCTGATCTTGTTAACATAAAAATTGGGAGTAGTACAAGTAGTACTTCCATGGTGTACCCATGGATGCTGCGGATTTAATTGGGAGTGGGGTGCATTGACTAGTGGTAAATGAAACATAGGCAAGAATCAAGGGTAAGCAACAAGCTCCATTGTCGATTCCTCACTTCAAATAAAAAGCACTGTGCAACGCAACCCCCTCAGATGCTTCCTTAACCTCTTGCAAGGGTGTTTGTGGGAAGAATGGAAAGTTCTGGTTTCCTACCTAGCATAGGAGCTAGGAAACCACTGGAGCACTGACTTTTCCCAGGCAACTGTTGGCCTACATCCTGTGCACACAACCTTTCAAGGTAGGTACTTATTTATTTTGAAGTCTAGGCGTTTTAGATTTCTTAGGTTTAAATGTGACATGAAATGGTAGGGGGAGGAATTATATTGTAGACCATTAAAACTAAATGGTCTACTGTAAGCATGAAGCATGTATTTGTAGATCCTTAAATTGAAAGGAAATGTCCAACCAGGGTAGATCAATGATGGAAAGTCTGGCCTAGAAACTGGATTCAGTACATCTATAGCCCCTAGTTTCAAGTCCTGAAAGATGTACTGATTAGGTGAATTGGACCACCTGCCTGTTCAATCTACAAAGCACAAGGAGTGTGATGGAATAACATCCACTTGCTTACTACAAAGCAGGACAGGCTTGAAGGGCCAACTACTTACCCTTTCTGCATCTTCTATGTGGCCATTTCTTACATGAGCCTGGATGATAGACATAGTTTGCAAATGTTTTTCCAACAGAGGTCACTGCATAGTAATCAGCCTCAGGTACAGCCAGGAGCATTATGCACAGTGTGGCTGCTGCAAAAAAGATAAAGGCTGGAATTTCTATTATATGCTAATTTGTGAATATCCAACCTCAAATTATTGGATCAGGCTCTCATCAGTTGGCCCTACTGTGGTCATAAGGTCACGATGCAAGACTAAATTTGTGGCTATTTACATGGGAAAATAAAACCCATGTTTTGTTAGTGTGCCCTGTTCTTGAACTAGAATCAAATTTACTTTTGCACTAAAAATGAGGCCTTTGGAAATATTGTCCTTTATTCCATGAAATGATCACACGATCTTAGCCCAACTTTTCAATTTACATAGCTTTATTTGAAAAGAGAACTGGATACATTTGTATTATAGCTTTGGAGTGCTGTGTATTCTATTTACAACTGTTGTACATTTACAGCATTTATAAACACATTCAAAAATGAACTCTTGTATTAATGCTTTGAAATGTCTACATTTACTTTGGGGGAATGTGTCTCAAAAATTAGGGAAAAAATCAAATATTTATCTTTGGGTGAATCAACTTAGTGTAAAGTTTTCAAAAATGAAAATAGATACTGGGTGGAGGGATAGAACAAAGCCAAAGAGGTGGATTTTCTTTGGACACATTCCCGCCTAGTCATGTCAATTTAAGTTTTAAAAAAATGCAGGTTAAAAATAGAGTACAAAATTAGTTGAATGGAATGAATTAATTTACAAACATTATTATAGCAAACTGAGCTATACAACCCCCTGCCCCACCCCAACACCGTGCACCAATATTAAATGATAAAGTAACATTTCAAAATACAGTGGCAGGTACACTTGCAACCTCTGAAGCTGATCAGTGCAATATTACAGCAAATTAAAATTTTTTTAAAAAATCAGATGTGCCTCATGTGCTCATGGCTTTTTCAACATGGTGAAAGCTGGGCTGCCCATCAATGTGTTATATAGCAGCAGTGCATTGTCCATTAACAGAACCAAACAGATTCTTGGAACTTATGGTCAATAACAGCTCAGTGGCATAAAAGGACTGCAGCAGCTCAGGAAAGGGACAATCTGCACAACAGCCTTATTTCCTTTAAAATGGGTTAACAGTCTGCAGCCACTTGTCCCAATGAGGTCATCCCATGTTTATAAACACTAGATTAAAAAGGTTATCCAACAAAGAGGCATTTGTTGAATACTATCATGTTGTGCCCACGATTCCATAACCGGTTAGAATTGTAAAACATTCATTTTGGGTAGGAACAATGATCCATAAACTCACTTGTATGAAATTACATCAGGTAAGCTGGCATTGCTATGTTAGGGACACATGCCAAATACAAACAGGTACATTTTATTCTGCAGCTCAAGCTAAATGAACAGAATGCCATGGAGGATGGGAAATAAACAGCTGCATTTCATTTCCAGAGTCTGATGTTTTAGATTTGAGGGACTGGTTGACTCTTTAATGCCTATCTGATTTACTGCAAAGCTTACTCAAACTTTCCATTGCCACAAAATCTGAATAAAGCTATGGCTCCCCCCCTCGCCTCATCTACCATCATTCTGTTACAATTTTTGAAGGTTCTATGTTCATAAAACGAAAACAAATGTAAGATCAACCCATAAGCTGATCCAAGTACACAAGTTCCATACATACTTTTACTAACTTTGCAAACGTGCATGGACCAAGATTCCACTGTGCTAGAACTTAGTCATTTCAGTGAACACATCCTCAATTTTAAAGTTGATTTTGGCAGCAAGGGGGATATGATAATGTTTTTTAAAAATACATAAGGCACATTCAAACACCAAAATAGCACATCCAACACACGCCTTAAAAATAAATCTTAGTTTTGAGGAATTGGAAGCAGAATCTGAAAGAGATAGGATCAAACATTTTTAAAATTCTAATGCAGAAAATCAACTACTTCAGAACAACAGATCTCTGTACATTAAAAAAAATATCTAGTAGGGCCCAAATGGATAAAGACATCAAGATCATAGTCAAACCCTGTTGCCACTTTAAATTTAAAAAAAAATAAAGTACCCAATTCATTTTTTCCAATTAAGGGACAATTTAGCATAGCCAATCCACCTACCCTGCACATCTTTTTGGGTTGTGGGGGCAGAATGCAAACACGGACAGTGACCCAGAGCCGGGATCGAACCTGGGACCTCAGCGCCATGAGGCAGCAATGCTAACCACTGCCACCGTGCTGCCCTTCCCTGTCTCCATCTTTAAGAAATGCCCACACACTTACATCACTCCAATTATAAGTACCCAGTCTAGCTTTTTGAAAATCTAAAAAGATCGTTTGGAAACTTAACGTGGTCCATAATATAGATCAAATCTAGTCTTAATGTTACTTTGTCACAAGCTAGGCTTTTTCTGCATATTTTCAATGGACAATTAATTGTCACCAAAATAACATGCATATTGTCACCCATATAATAAAAGTGATGAGTTGCAAGAGATGGAAAGAAATACCACTGATTATATGGCGTTAACAATTTGACATTTGATTACATTTCCCAGTCAACCACATCAATTAGCGACCAGCTAAGAACTTCAAATAAATTGTGTGAAATATCACATCCAGTTAGCAGCATCATCACAATCACATGCAATAGTTTGGAAGTTAATTCCATTACAGTATTTTTAAAAATTAAGAATCATCTTCATTTACGATTTTATTTATACACCAAAATGGTACATAGCGCAGATAAAACTAGATGTGATTGAACAAAATGACAGAAAATAGAAAGTTTGTTCAAGTATTTTAAAAAATAAATGTAGAGTATCCAATTGTTTTTCCAATTAAGGGGCAATTTAGCATGGCCAATGCGCCTACCCTGCACATGTTTTTTTTTTGGGGGGGGGGGGGGGGGGTGTGAGACCCACGTAGACACTGGGAGAATGTGACCCGGGGTCAGGATCGAACCCAGGTCCTCAGCGGCGTGAGGCAGCAGTGCTCAGGTTTGTTCAAGTAGCTTCAATTAAAAACCAAACTTGGGAATTATAACAAAGTATTCCATACTACCCTACTGGATTCTACTCGATGGCTGCAATCCCCCAAAAAATCACTAAAATAAAACTGGAAACTAATAAATACATAATGCACAGGAGAAAATTAGCCTTTTAACTGAAAATGAAAATCGCTTATTGTCACAAGTAGGCTTCAGTGAAGTTACTGTGAAAAGCCCCTAGTTGCCACATTCCAGCGCCTGTTCGGGGAGGCTGGTATGGCAATTCCTACTTTTAAGTGGGTAAATTTATTGATTTATAATTACAAACCAGATGCAGCATATCCCTATTTAAAAACCAAATTCAAAATGAGTTGAGAATTTCAACTTCAATAAATCGTTTTGGGTAAATTAAGCAAAATGTACTTACATTTGAAACAATTTGAGGAGGATTCTTGGGTTCTGGTGCAGAACATTCAGGAAATCGCTATAATAACATGATTATACGAAGCATTTTACAAAGAAACTGAGAGCCATTTTTGTTTAAGTTTGTTTTTGTTAAAATCATTTTCTTAGTATCTGGATAACATGTTGAACATGACCACCATGGTTGGATGATCAATGTAACAGTTTTACAGGTTGCCAGCAGTACTGCAACTATTGCAAAAAATACAGCAATGATTGAGATGGGGGGGGGGAAAGAAGAGGGAGGAGGAAGCATCAGTGTTGTTTGATGTTAACCCCCAAACATCGGTAGACGGTTGCCGCACTTCATTCTAGCAAAAAAAATGAGCAGAGAGCAGTGAAACATTAAATTTCTACAAAATTTGCATATATATGTTGTGAAGTTGCAATGCATAAACTGGCAAAGCAAATGGAAAAAAATTCCTGAACTTTTAATTTTGACACATCGTTTCAGAGTGTGTGCAGGTTTCATGTGTTCTTTTAAAAAAAAACAAAATCAAACTATTGCGGCAGACTCTCTCGTTCCTCTCTCTTCAACAATGGCTTCAGGGTTTTCCTGCTGCATCTGAACTACTGTCTCTTCATTGACTCCATCCTCAGCCTCGCTGCTATCTCCCTCTTCCTCATATTCCGATGACTCCACTGCTTCTTGGCGAGATCGAGATTCTGACATGGTACCAAAAGAGTGAGCACTAGTGGAAGCCAGTGATGACCTCAGCAGAGGTGTGTTCTCGGAGGCATCGTCGTTTTCTTCATGGCTGCTGTCTACATCATCAGTTTCCGAATCAGATTCTCCCTGAGATGCCACCACCTTCTGTTTGCAGACAGGGCAGGTCTTCTTTGTTCTCGTCAGCCATGGGTCCACACATTTACAGTGGTACGCTAGGTACATAAATTAGGGGGAAAACACAAAAATTTATTTTATGACATTTGCAAATTACTACAGTAATTAACCATATTTATCCTTCAGTCTTCCATTAGATCAGCTGACAGGTTTGTGTAGAAATAAACAGTGACATGGACATGTGGACTGTGAATGAGATAGAATCAGGTCACATTAAAAAGCATTTTTCATTTGTACATTTGGCACTTCAGTGTCATGAAATTCTAACTAGGAGTATGAAATGGGTAAATATAGAGGAAACAAATAGCAAAGACATTTTAATTCTCTATTTTGGTGTGTAAGAAGAGGCTTGGGGCTGAAGCTAATCTTTTTTTATTCATTCATGGGGTGTGGGCATCGCAGGCTGTGTCAGCATTTTTGCCCATCCCTAATTACCCTTGAGGGGCCAGTTAAGAGTCAACCACATTGCTGTGAGTCTGGAGCCACAAGTAGGCCAGACCGGGTAAGGATGGTAGATTTCCTTCCCATAAGGGGCATTCGTGAAGCAGATGGTGTTTTCGGGCAATCGACAATGGTTTCAAGGTCATTGTTAGACTTTTTAAAATTCCAGATTTTTATTGAATACAAATTTCACCATCTAATATTGATGTGCTGGAAATTTGCTTGTTACAGGATCAAGAAGTACTTGCTTACCATGTGAACATGGCAGGATGCGAAGCTTGTCACCTTCTTCATACTCATCCAAACAAATAGCGCACACCTCATATTCATCACCTGCAGCAACAAAAAGGAATGGTTATGCTTTGCTGCTCTAATGATGACATGCTACTTGTGTAAGGCTGTTTGAACATGAACTATTATATTAAAAATGTCGGAATAGTCACTAATCGGCATTCAACCTTTCTCAGGATTTATTTAACAAGCTGAGTGACATTCTGTTTATACAGCAGGTCCTCTCTTGGGGCACAATGAATAGAACCAGACAGCACACACTGACATTTAATCTCTAGGCCTAATTGCAAATTTGCAGCTACCTTGTGCTCCTTGCTGGCGTATACGACAAAAAATCATTTAGGTAAATAGTGGGTACGCCACACCTAAAGCTGCCTCTACTAACAATAGAAATATGTGATACTCTAACTGTTCTCCACAAGCCATTTAACAAACTACGATTGCTAATGAGTCAAAATACTCTCGATGCTGGAAATCGAAAATAAAAACAGAAAATGCTGGAAATAGTCAGCAGATCTGGCTTCATGGATCAAAGATGACGAGCTGTTGTCCTTTCATCAGACGGACTGTGAACCCCCTCCCAATTCCTTTGCAAACCCCGAGTGGCTGAAACACAATGCATGTTAGTAAATGATAACCACATAATCTGTCTCCAATAGTCTGTAAGCATGAGAAATTCCTGCTTTAAATGCTGGTGCAAATTCTACTGCAGCAAACACTGATAAATTTGCTTCCAAATTTAGCTAAAATCACTGCTATGAGTTTAGCATTTGGCTACCAGTCTTATGAAAAGGTGCTCCCCTAAAGTGAGAAATTTCACTGGATCTTCTTTTATTCATTTTTACGGGGTGTGGGCGTCACTGGCTAGGCCAGCATTTGTTCCCCACCTGCCCTCTGAAGGTGGTGGTGAGCTGCCTACCAGAACCACTGCAGCCCATTTGATGTAAGTACACCCACAGTGCTATTAGGGAGGAAGTTCCAGGGTTTTGGCAGCGGTGTGATGCAACATAATTCTTGCATCTCATATCAGTGTTTGCACTTTTAAACAGCCTTCTTACAGAAAAAAAAACATTGCGAGGTGCTGCAACATTATTTCAAGAAACGTTCAGGAGTCAAGCTGCACAGAAACCCCCAAATACGGAGGTAACATTCCTTTCTTGCTCTTTGGAGTTTCTCTTTTGGCAAAGACACCAGCTTCTTTTAAAAAATATTCAATGATATCACTTCAAAATTGCCTAAAAATATACAAATACTGTTATATGCTGGATAATGACCACTAGTCCATAAATTTAAAACAAAGGTTCTGTAGAAAGCCTCTTTATTCAACAATTAAAAATCTCAGGCTTTAGGCAAACAAATAGGCTAGAGAAAGCAAAAGGGCAATTAGGTTGACTGAAAAGAAACCACTTCAAAAGTTTCCCCCACATTAAAGGGGGTTTACCATCACCTTACAGATCTTTGAACTTGGCATGCTGAGTGTTTAAAGGGTTTAATGGCTGCAGATGGGAAGACTTGTTCAATGACCACCATCTCAGGAAAGACCCCCGACCTGAGCCCGTCCAGCTAATTTCAAGCACCCGACCCCCACCTTTTATGAAGGAGCCCCCTCGACACCTTGGAGGCAAGTAAGGGTACCTACCACCCCTCAGAGGGCTAGCCACCAGGTTGGCACTGCCAAGTGGCTTGAAGGGGGGGGGCCTCGTCAGTGATCAGGGTGGGAGGACTTTGCCAGCGATCGGTAGGGGGCGCTGCAGTGGCATTTTGGAATCAGAGTGGGACCTGTCAGAGAGATTAGGTCCAGCAACAACTCCGATGTGCCACTGAATGGCACAGAAAACTTGATCCTGGGTAAAACATTTGAGTGCCACGTCGAGTTCGCTCCTAACACCAGCAGGAATCACTGTTTTGATGGAGCACTTAGTTTCCAATTGGAAGAATCTCAACCAAGGTGTGTTGATGCAAGGGATGACAAATTTTACAAGCTCCAAAATTTACCTGCTCCAACTCTCCTCAAACAAAGCTATTAATCTTTTGAAAAATCACTTGTAAAAAGAGACACAAGCATGGATACAAATATTACTGCAAACTGGAAAATTTTGTTACACAATTTCCTTTCAATCACACAAACCCGCATCCCATCCTCCTGCTGCCTTGGGAAAGCGGGCAGCATAATCAAAGACCCCTCCCACCCAAGTTATTCTCTCTTCCAAGGGATAGGAGATATAAAAGTCTGAGAACACGCACTAACAGATTCAAAAACAGCTTCTTCCCCGCTGTTACCAGACTCCTGAATGACCCTCTTATGGACAGAACTGATCTCTTCACACGTCTTCTCTACTGTGTAGTACTGCACTCCGTAAGCTTCACCCATGCCTATGTATTTACATTGTGTATTTACGAATGTCCTATGCTTTTTTCATGTATGGAATCATGTAGCACAGTGGGTAGCACGGTTCACAGCTCCAGGGTCCCAGGTTTGATTCCCGGTATGAGTCAATGTCTGTGCGGAGTCTGCACGTTCTCCCTGTGTCTGCGTGGGTTTCCTCCGGGTGCTCCAGTTTCCTCCTACAAGTCCCGAAAGACATGCTGTTAGGTAATTTGGACATTCTGAATTCTGCCTGTGTACCCGAACAGGCGCCGGAATGTGGTGACTAGGGGCTTTTCGCAGTAATTTCATTGCAGTGTTAATGTAAACCTACTTGTGACAATAAAGATTATTCTGTCTGGACTGCACGCAGAACAATACTTTTCACTGTACCTCAGTACACGTGACAATAAATCGAATCCAAATCTTTCAGATACCATAGCTCGTTTCTCAGCCTTGGACAATGCTCCATTTTAGTGATGCTGCCATTTTAATTGGTGATGAATTAATTCAAGGAACTGAAGAAAAGTTGCAGATAAAGGTCAGCGTGATCTTTTCTGAAAGTCTAACAAATTTAAATGGTTGATGAGACAAGGATATTCCCAGGTTACTCATTAATAAAAGACCCAGACTTGGCGAAGTGACTTGCATAAATGAGATCACCCACTGAAAGTATTAACATTGGATCGAAATGGTT
The DNA here is from genome assembly GCF_047496885.1 of Scyliorhinus torazame. NCBI lineage: Eukaryota > Metazoa > Chordata > Chondrichthyes > Carcharhiniformes > Scyliorhinidae > Scyliorhinus > Scyliorhinus torazame. The sequence continues at coordinate 87,982 of NW_027308383.1, read as the reverse complement.
CGCAGGTGTCAGCTTGGCACAGTGATAGTACTCTCACATCAGATAAACGGTCATGTACTCATGGTTTTGGAGGTCAGAATAGTTGAGACATTTCCTTTCATCTTATTTCTGGGGTCTGGCTTCAACTCAGCCTAACCTTATGAAAATCAACTGTTGGCTGCTCGAGATAGAGTTTCAACAGTTTTTAAACTAGGTATGTGACTATCAAAAGAATCTTATCCAAAATCTCTGTAGATTCCACACTTGTCCAGTTCTCACGAGTTCTATACTGCAGTTATTAAAGCTGCCATTTCACTTTTACTGCTTAACATTGAACACGGGGTATTCCAAATAAAATAATTTCTAATTGCCTCAAAATTTTATTTCTTTGTTTCTTAAAAAAAATCCATATTGATTGAAAAGAATAGATGCAAGAGACAGTCATCCCACAATGTGTTAGGACATAAACTTCCTTGAATCTGAAATGGCAAATCTGCAAAGTTGGTTGAGGATTTATCATGCGAGCAAGTGGTTACAACACAACATGGAACAGGAAGGCAGCACACCCACGGTCTAGAGAATGGCTTTTTGTACAAGGAATTAACATTAAATTGAGATGATATCTTACCATCCGATCCAGTTTTATACCTAGCCTCGTTTTAAATGCAAGACTTAGCATCAAGGTGAAGGAAGAAGTGACAACACCAGTAATAGCCACAATCCACTTGGAAACAGCTGAACCGGCGCAAAAGGTTGGGGAATTATGAACATGAGTTACACCCAAAGGCACTTGTGCTCATTTTTCCATGATTGATTATTTACATTGGTTCTTAGAATGCTGGATCAGACTCCATGACCCCCAGATTGCACTGGTTCAAGAGGACTCTTCAAATTGCACTAATTTTCTCAGACACACAGGCACCAAGAGTAAGTTTTAGAAGGTTTTTGGTATCCAAAAATAATTAGCTGCGAGGATCCTGACTGTTTTACCCACACACTGTGGTTGGATAGCAAGGATTATTGTACAAACACATCTGTTCACTAATGACCTTTAGGGAAAGAAATTTGCCATGCTTAATCAGTCTGGTGTACATGTGACTCCAGACTTTAAGCAATGAGGCCAACTCTTAGCTGCCTTCTGAAAGAGCGTGAAGGGCCCAGCAAGTCACAGTTGCATCATTGTGAAAAGAGATAAATATGAAAGTGGGCATTTCCAGTCCAGTTGATCTCAAAATCTCTCTCACAAAAATCTGCCAAAATTGGGAGAATTGCCCCTCAGATTAGGCTAGCAACTGCCTGCCAGAATCTCACTCACTGAATCCTACTTCCAGCTAACATTCCAGACTCCTCGGTCATTAGGATACGTCCTGCCCCCATGGCAGATCCACCAGAGGTGGCAGGACAGTGGTGTACAGTCAGAGGATGTAGCACCAGGTCAAACATGGACACGGAAACCTCATGCTAATTATCATTCAGCAGCCTCCATCAGCTGATAAATCAGCACTCTAAAAGCTGAACACCAATTGGAAAGGCAGCAAGGGCAGAGCACATATACGAGGAGCACTTCAATGTCCATCATCCTTCCGGCTGAGCCCTGAAGGAGAGATATGTGCCAGACTGGGTCTGCGGCAGGTGGTGAGCCAACCAACACAAGAGGAAATTCTGATCTCACCCTCACCAATCCACTTGCCTCAGTAAAAACAAAACAAACTCCTCAACCAGATCTACTTTTACATGCACGTTACATCCTCTTTGGTAGCACAGTAGTTAGCACTGTTACTTCACAGCACCAGGGTCCCAGGTTCGATTCCCGGCTTGGGTCATTTCTGTTTGGAGCCTGCACGTTCTCCCTGTGTCTGCATGGGTTTCCTCCAGGTTCCTCCCATAAGTCCCGAAAGGCATGCTTGTTAGCCAATTTGGACATTTGGAATTCTCCCTCAGTGTACCCGAACAGATGCTGGAATGTGACGACTAGGGGCTTTTCACAGTAACTTAATTGCAGTGTTAATGTAAGACTACTTGTGACAATAAAGATTATTAAAGAAATGGCCGTATCACAAGAGCTACAATAACTGCTTCCGAGAATGATGGAGCACGATTTTCTTGTGCAAATATCCAATCAGAGATACATTTAAACTACCCAAAGAACTTTTACTTAGAATTAGAGCATTACATAATCAGTTGATGGATGCCATATTGCTTACAGGAAATTCACTTGGGATATTGCGACTCCAGTCAGTATAGGGTCCTTCAACTCTGGTATGAAAATTGTATTTTAATATTCATAGGTGTATATTTATACACCTATCTTGTTACTTCAAACATTCAGACAGCACATACATCACTTTTGTAATTGATGGCGGCATGGTGGCACAGTGGTTAGCACTGCTGCCTCACGGCACTGAGGTCCTGGGTTTGACCCTGGCCCGAGGTCACTGTCCATGTGGAGTTTGCACATACTCCCAATGTCGTGTCGGCTAGGTGGATTGGCCATGCTAAATTGTCCCTTTGAAAAAAAAACATTTGTATCTGACCTCAGAAAGTAACAGCACCAAACAATTTCAAGATAAGCTACCTTTTTTTCCATCCCTACTAAATATTGTCTGAAAATATTTTATAATCAGCTCCTGGTTCCCTTTTACATTGTTCTCCTCCCACCCCCCCCCTCCCCAGAAAAAAAAAGCTATTTAAATCATTGCATTTTCAAACCTTGATTACTGCAATGATGTTCAAAACTTTACCCAAATAGGAAAGATTGCCAAAGTTGGATGGTGCGCAGTTTTGTATAAACTCACAACTCTTCTGGCGTCGGATCGTGCTTGCTGGAATGGGAAACAATGGGGTTGGCAAGCAGTAATGGAAGGCTGCAAAGATTCTTTCATCAGAGTGCCGTTATGATGAATTACTTACTGGGAGAAATGAATAACATTACCAGTTTCAGCAGATACATAACTGTTGGAAGTAGCTACTAAACAAAAGGCCAAAGTGCTGACATTAAACCCATTAGAACACACAGCCAAACTGAGCTCAGGAGGAAGGGGAATGGATAAACACAGCTTTTGATAAAATATGAAAGGAAGAATACGTTCATGTTTGTACCAAGAGTGTTGCTACCTGAATAACCCCCGTTAACTCTGGATGCATGGGGTAGCGGCCATGACCTGCTAGGTCACGCGAACGGCAGCTCCCGCCGGGATCAGTTTTTCGGGCCGCTAAAAGGAGCGGCGGCGGTAATTGACAGGAGGGACAGGCGGGGGAACGGACGTGGAGGGGCTCCCCCCGGTGGTGCATGGAGAGAACCAGGAGCGGAGCCGGCAGACGCACAAACCCGGGGAAGAAGGTCAAGAAGGTCCGGGAGGACAAAATGGCGGCTGGAGAAGATCGGGAGGTGTGGGCCCAGTGGGCCAGAGAACAGCAGGAGCGCCTTAAAAACTGCTTCATGGAGCTGAAAACGGAGATGTTGGCCTCCATGGAAAGAATTGTGGTGACCCAGAAGGCGCAGGAGAAGTAGATCAAGGAGGTGAGGAAGAAGGTGGCGGAGAACGAGGACGAGATCCTGGGCCTGGCAGTGAAAGTGGAGGCGCACCATAAGAGATGGCAGGAGAGGCTGGATGACCTTGAGTGCAGGTCTCGGAGCCACAATCTGCAGATCCTGGGCCTTCCCGAAGGAGCGGAGGGGGCGGACGCGAGCACGTACGTGGCCACAATGCTGGGGATGTTGATGGGCGCGGGGGCCTTCCCGCGGCCCTTGGAGCTGGATGGGGCGCACAGGGTTCTCGCCAGAAAGCCGAGGGTAAACGAGCCACCGCGGGCGATGGTGATACGGTTTCAGCGCTTGGCAGACCGGGAGCGAGTCCTGCAGTGGGCGAAGAAAGAGCGGAGCAGTAAGTGGGAGAATGCGAGATCCGAATTTACCAGGACCTGGGAGCTGAGCTGGCGAGGAGGCGTGCAGGTTTTAACCGGGCGAAGGCGGTCCTCCACAGTAAAGGGGTGAAGTTTGGGCTCCTGCACCCGGCGAGACTGTGGGTAACATACCAGGACAGACACCACTATTTTGATACTCCAGACGAGGCGTGGTCGTTCATCAGGCAGGATAAACTGGGACGATGCGGACTTTATGAGGCGCGTGTTGGGTAGGATCCCAGACTTGGAGTTAAGTCACCCGATAATGGGAGGGGATCTTAATACGGTCTTGGATCCGAGCTTGGATCGTTCCAAGTCCAGAACGGGAAAGAGGCCGGCGCGGCCAGGGCCTTGTGGGAGTTCATGGGCCAGATGGGGAGAGTGGACCCCTGGAGGCTTACGCGGCCAAGGACGAAGGAGTTTTCCTTTTTTTCCCATGTCCATAAAGTCTATTCGCGAATAGACTTCTTTGTGTTGAGTAGGGCGTTAATCCCGAGGGTGGAGGGGGTAGAATACTCGGCCATTGCGGTCTCGGACCATGCCCCGCACTGGGTGGACCTGCGACTGGGGGCGGAACGGGGTCAACGCCCTCTCTGGTGAGTGGATGTGGGGTTGCTGGCGGACGAAGAGGTGTGCGGGTGGATAAGGAGGAGTATTGAGAATTATGTGGGAGCGAACGACACAGGAGAGGTAACGGCGGCACTGGTTTGGGAGGCTCTGAAAGCGGTCATTAGGGGAGAGTTAATCTCCATTAGGTCCCATAGACAGAAGGAGAGGGTGGAGAGAGAGAGGTTGGTGGGAGAGATACTCAGGGTAGATAGGAGGTACGTGGAGGCCCCAGAGGGGGTGGGGGGTGGGGCTGTTGAACGAGCGCCGGAAATTACAGACTGAGTTTGACTTGCTGACCACGGGGAAGGAGGAGGCACAGCTGAGGAAAGCAAAGGGGGCAGTTTATGAGTATAGGGAGAAGGCGAGTAGGATGCTGGCGCACCAGCTGCGCAGGAGGGAGGCGGCCAGAGAGATTGGGGGAGTGCGGGATAGGGAAGGCAACATAGTGCTGAGCCCAGAGAGGGGTAATGAAGTCTTCAGGGAGTTCTGTGGGAGGTTATAGGAGTCAGATTCTCCCGGGAAGGGGGAAGGGATGAGGCAGTTTATGGACCGGTTGAGGTTCGCAAGGGTGGAAGCAGAGCGGGTGGAGGGACTTGGGGCCCCAATTGAGTTGGAGGAGGTAGTCAGGGAGCTGGCAGGCATGCAGACAGGCAAGGCCCGAGGCCCGGACGGCTTCCCTGTAGAATTTTATAAGAAGTTCTCGGAGCTGCTGAGCCCACTCCTGATGAGAACCTTCAGTGAGGCAAAGGAGAGAGGGACCCTCCCTCCGACAATGTCGCAGGCATTGATCTCGCTTATCCTGAAGAAGGAGAAGGATCCACTTCAGTGTGGGTCCTACAGGCCAATATCGCTCCTGAACGTGGATGCCAAGCTGTTGGCAAAAATTCTGGCCACCAGAATAGAGGACTGTGTCCCGGGAGTGATTGGGGAGGACCAGATGGGTTTTGTGAAGGGAAGGCAGCTGAACATGAACGTGAGGAGGCTCCTGAATATTATCATGATGCCCTCGGAGGGGGAGGGGGGAGGTGGTGGCTGCGATGGATGCGGAGAAGGCCTTTGACAGGGTGGAGTGGGAGTATCTGTGGGAGGCGCTAGGCAGGTTTGGATTTGGGGAGGGATTTATAGGGTGGGTCAAGCTGCTGTACCAGGCCCCTGTAGCGAGTGTGTCCATAAACCGGCTACGGTCGGAATATTTCAGGCTGCACCGGGGGACGAGACAGGAGTGTCCCCTGTCCACGTTGCTGTTTGCCCTGGCAATCGAGCCGCTGGCCATTACGCTCAGGACTTCGGGATTTTGGAGGGGGCTGGTGCGCGGAGGGGAGGAACACCGGGTCTCCCTCTACGTGGATGACCTGCTGTTGTATATTTCAGACCCGTTAGAGGGGATGGGGGAGGTCATGCTTATCTGGGGGACTTCAGGAGGTTCTCAGGGTATAAGTTGAATGTGGGGAAGAGAGAGCTGTTCGTGGTCCACGGTAGGGGCCAGGAGGAGAGACTGAGGGTGCTCCTGCTCAGGATAGTGGAGAGGAGCTTTCGGTACTTGTGGATACAAGTGGCCAGGAACTGGGATGCCCTGCACAGGCTCAACTTAACCCGGCTAGTGGAGCAGATGGAGGGAGAGTTTAAAAGGTGGGATATGCTCCCGCTTTCTCTGGCGGGACGGGTGCAGACTGTGAAGATGACGGTTCTCCCCAGGTTCCTCTTCGTATTTCAGTGCCCCCCCATTTTCATCCCCTAGTTTTTCTTTACGCGGGTGAATAGGATTGTTACGGGATATGTGTGGGCGAATAAAACCCCGCGAGTCAAAAGGGTATTCTTGGAGCGTAGCCGGGGGGGGCGGAGAGAGAGACTGGCTCTGCCGAACCTCTGCGGTTATTACTGGGCGGCCAATGTGGCCATGATCAGGAAATGGATGATGGAGGAGGGGGCGTCGTGTAGAGGCACCAGTCTAGGGGCACTTGTTACGGCTCCGCTGCCGTTCTCGCGGCGCGATACACCACAAGTCCGGTGGTGACGGCGGCACTGAGGATCTGGGGGCAGTGGAGGAGACACATGGGAGAGGAGGGGGCCTCGGTGTGGACCCTGATACGGAATAACCACATATTTGCTCCAGGTAGGATGGATGGGGGGGTATCAAGGCTGGTATAGGGCAGGTATTAGGAGGATGGGGGACCTGTTTATTGACGGGGTTTCCCCCAGCACGCAGGCGCTGGAGGAGAGGTTCGGCCTGACCCCGGGGAATGCGTTCAGGTACCTTCAGGTTCGGGACTTCCTTATAAAACAGGTGGGGACATTCCCACGGTTGCCCCCACGTAGGATCCAGGATAGGGTAGTCTGGTGTCTGGGTAGGGGAGGGAAAGGTGTTGGACATATATCAGGAGCTGCAGGAGGTAGAGGAAGCCTCAGTGGGGGAGTTGAAGGATAAGTGGGAGGAGGAGCTGGGCGAGCAGCTGGATGAGGGCCTGTGGGCCGATGCCCTGGGCAGGGTGAATGCCTCTTCATGTGCCAGGCTCAGATTAATCCAGTTTAAGGTGGTGCATCGGGCACATATAATGGCAGCAAGAATGAGTAGGTTTTTTGGGGTGGAGGACAGGTGCCCGAGATGTACAGGGAGTCCGGCGAACCATGCCCATATGTTTTGGGCATGCCCGGCGCTTAAAGGATTCTGGCAGGGGTTTGCAGGAGTGATGTCTAGGATTTTGGACACTCGGGTGAAGGCGAGTCCAGCGGTAGCGCTATTTGGGGTAGCGGAGGATCCGGGATGGCAGGAAGCGAAAGAGGCCGAGGTACTGGCCTTTACCTCCCTGGTAGCCCGGAGACGGATCTTGTTAATGTGGAGGGACTCGAAACCCCCGAGTGGGGAGACCTGGGTTAGCGACATGGCGGGGTTCCTCAGCCTGGAGCGAATAAAGTTCGCCTTGAGAGGGTCCTCGATGGGGTTCTCCCAGCGGTGGCAACCTTTCCTTGACTTTCTAGGGGAGCAGTAAGTAAAATCGCTGATTGGAAAAACTTTAATAAAACATTTATTTTTAAAAAAATCTCTGGATGCATGCAGAGTTCTACTGTAAAGATGCACAGCAATTAAAATATCCAGGCCTTCTTCGGTCACAGCAGCACATTTTTAAACTTCGGGGCATAATTCGGTCAGTTTCATGACTATGTTCTGGATACCATCTGCGAGATACAAATGGCTGCATATTCCATTTGATGTTACTCCAGAAGGCTATCAACATGAGATAGTCAATGATCTTCCAGCAGTGGAAGTTATCGTTGAGGATCTGCCAGTCTATGGAGGTGGAGATATGATGTAAGAATATTGCAGACCATGATCAGAATCGAGTGAGATTGTTAAAGAAGGTTTCCCAGATACACCTGAAGCTGAACAAGAAAAAAAAACAGCAACTGAAGATGACTGAGGTACATAGGTCTGAGGTAAAGTATATTGGTAATGTCCTGACAGCGAAAGGATGTCACTCTGAATCTAATAAGGCGAGAATTGTAGGAGATGCAACAACCAACAATAGCTTGGATTTGTGAACTTGCTGCCACAATAGTTTTATGGCCACTCCCATTCAGTTTCTGGACAATGGTAGCCCCCCACCACCCCTAGGATATTGCTATTGGGGGATTCTGTGATGGTAATGCCATTCAATGTGAAGGGATGATGGTTAGATTCTCTTTAGTTGCAGCAGGAGCAAAGAGATCGCAGAGCTGATCGATCATTTCTCCAAACACCTGTACTGAGCCAAGGAGGCCAACTACAAGGGAATCGGACCAGCTCTTCCTCTTTCTGATGGACAGCGGGCACAAAAATAACAACAGGCTGCAGCTGGACTTTAAATTTGAACCCCCTGCCAAAGATGGCTTTGGAGCATGGAGACTCTGCAAGCTCTCCCATGCAGAACCTCTTCCTCCATCTTTTATAACCGTTATTACAGTATGTAATAATAATCTTTATTGTCACATGTAGGCTTACATTAACACTGCAATGAAGTTACTGTGAAAAGCCCCGAGTTGCCACATTCCGGCGCCTGTTCGGGTACACTGAGGAAGAATTCAGAATGTCCAATTCACCTAACAGCACGTCTTTCAGGACTTGTGGGAGGAAACCGGAGCACTTGGAGGAAATCCACACCGACACGGGGAGAACATGCAAAACCTGCACAGACAGCGACCCAAGCCGGGAATCGAACCCGAGACGCTGGTGCTGTGAAGCAACAGAGCTAACCACTTTGCTACCATGCTGCCCTATGTTCTATAATTATTAAAGCATGTTCTATATATTTATGTATGCAGTGATCTGCCAGAACAGTACGCAGAACAATACTTTCACCGTACTTGGTACAAGTGACAAAATATAAATCAAATAAATCTAAACCAAAGTTTGAATTCAGAGTATGAACATCCACGCAAAGTATGTACAGTGGTATAGGTGCACAGAACAAGCAGCAGCTTTTATTCTCATCTAACATTGAGGCATGAAGTCACCCTGCAGCGTGATGCTCGCAAAATAGGACTTGAAGCAACCCTCATTCGGTAAGGATGTATGCGAATCCTCAGTGTTAAAGCAAACTGAATGCTGCTCTGCACAGATTGAGACAGAGTGCCTGGTTATTTTCTTTGCTTGGGAGCATTTTATCAGTACCTGTTCGGGATAGAGAAAATTACAGTAGAATCTGACCACAAACCACTTCAAAGCATTTTCTCAAACCGTTTCTATCTGCTCCAAAGCATCTGCAAAGGGTGTTGTTTCACTTCCAAATGATATCTTTGTAAATGAAGTACAGGCAAGGGAAGCAGATGTACATTACCAACATACTGTTGAGAGCTGCAATCCCTTAGAAGGAAACTGGATGATGCTCGTATAGAACGCAAAATCTTCCAGATTCAATGGGAAGCAACATTGTGACATGCTCTGGAAGTAATCAAGCCAGGAGCGATATTAAATCTGACAGACAAGCATCTTGTTCACATCAAGCAAACTATGCAACAAGGTGCAACTCTCCAAGTGCTACAGGAAGTAGCGATGAAAGGATGGCCTGAAACTAACAAGGACGTGTTGCTGTATGAGTGTGTATCGGGCAGACAGAAATGAAGTGATTGCCCAAGATGGCATTGCGCGCAAAGGAACTAGAGTCATCATCCCCGAAGAGATCAGGAGAGAGATGCTGAAGCACATCCATGTAAACCATAGAGGAACCGACTCTAGCCTGAAGGAGGAAAGGGAAGTACTCTACGAGCCAAACATGAGCATTCAAATTAAGGATCACATCAGCCAGTGCAATGCTTATAATGAAGATCAAGCTAAGCAAGCTGAAAAGTTACTTGTGACTCAAAACATCACAGGCAGATCATAAAAGCCTGGAATAGACTTATTTGCACTGAGGGAACTGATCATCTCGTCACCATTGACTACTACTGACCAGCTGATGTCAACAACTACCAGTGAGACCATAAAATGCCTGAAAGCACATTTCAGTTGTCATGGCATTCTTGACATTGTGATGAGTGACAATGGCCCTCAGTTCACAAATGAAGAATTCATGTGCTTCATGAATGATTGGGAAATTTAGGGCAGCACGGTGGCACAGTGGTTAGCATTGCTGCCTCACGGCACCGAGGTCCCAGGTTTGATCCCGGCTCTGGGACACTGTCCGTGTGTAGTTTGCACATTCTCCCTATGTTTGCGTGGTTTCGCCCCCACAACCCAGAGATGTGCAGGTTAGGTGGATTGGCCACACTAAATTGCCCCTTAATTGGAAAAAATGAATTGGGTACTCTAAATTTATTAAAAAGAAATGAATGATTGGGAAATTTAACATTACATAGCATCTCGACACTCTCCCTGAGGCAGCACTGAAAATTGTCAAAAGGATGATTTAAAAAGGTAGGTCCAGCACAGTGTGTACAAGGTAATATGGGTTGATGAGCCCTTTTTTTTCTATAAGTATAGAGTACCCAATTATTTTTTTCCCAATTAAGGGCAATTTAGCGTGGCCAATCCACCTACCCTGCACATCTTTGGGTTGCGGGGGTGAAACCCACGCAGACACGAGGAGAATGTGCAAACTCCACACGACAGTGACCCAGGGCCGGGATCGAGCCCAGGTCCTCGGCGCCGTAGGCAGCAGTGCTAACCACTGCGCCACCGTGCTGCCCTGAGAAACACAACTACTGAAGGCATGAAAAGCTCTCTAGTCTAGCGACTAATGCCAAGCTACACCCAGACTTCTTTTCCAGGAGCTAAAAACCTACTGAAGGCTTAAGTTGAATGAGTGACACGATGGAAATGAAATTACAGAAAGACAAATATAATTTTGATAAATGTGTTAAATCAATGCCATGTTGAGAGTTGGAGAGCTGGTCATTGTGCAAACATTCAACACACTCATCAAAAGTCAGCCAACCTGGAACTCGTGCAGAGCAGCTCTCACCTTGATCGTACACAGTGAAAGAGAACGATCGGATAGATTGTCACCACAGACATCGACTTGCACCCAGAAAAGCTGCTCCGTCACAGCAGACAGCTTTTGAGGAAGAGTTGATTTTGCCAACTGAACAAAGAACTTAATAACCATCAGCTTCAGAGATCAGCTGGTCCTCAACAAATCACAGTAACTAACACTTATCACAGCAGCAACACTTGTTATGGCAACAACTTCGTGGAGGCAACATCACCCCAGGAACCAGCAGACACCAGACGAATATCCAATAATAACTTGTACATGCACCATTAGAAGACCTGTTAAGAAGGCGTACGGTGTGTCAACTTTTATTGGTTGAGGGATTCAGTTTCGGAGCCATGAGGTCATGTTGCAGCTGTACAAAACTCTGGTGCGGCCGCATTTGGAGTTCTGGTCGCCGCATTACAGGAAGGATGTGGAAGCATTGGAAAGGGTTCAGAGGAGATTCACCAGGATGTTGCCTGGTATGGAGGGAAGATCTCATGAGGAAAGACTGAGGGACTTGAGGCTGTTTTCGTTAGAGAAGGCTAAGAGGTGACTTAATAGAGGCATACAAGATAATCAGAGGATTAGATAGGGTGGACATGAGAGCCTTTTTCCTCGAATGGTGATGGCTAGCACGAGGGGACATAGCTTTAAACTGAGGGGAGATAGATATAGGGCAGATGTCAGAGGTAGGTTCTTTACTCAGAGTAATAGGGGCGTGGAATGCCCTGCTTGCAACAGTAGTGGACTTGCCAACATTAAGGGAATTTAAATGGTCATTGGATAAACATATGGATGATAATGGAATAGTGTAGATGGGCTTTAGATTGGTTTCACAGGTCGGCGCAACATCGAGGGCCGAAGGGCCTGTACTGCGCTGTAATGTTCTATTTCTATTGAACAAGATTGAATGTGAATTGCATGTGTAAGGACAAACTAGAATGAACACTTTTTTTGTTCAAGTGTGATGATTTTCATTATCAACCATGATGGTGGGTGATTTTTCTTCCTTTTTTAATGAAAAGGGGGATGTATGGACAAATATATTTTGTACACGGCAGCTTGCCATACACTTGTGACCTCGGATGTCATCTTTTGTAAAGAAAGGTTTTTTTAGGGCCAGAATTGCAACCCAACACAAATCCTCAGCAAAGGTACAATGAACCAAGGAGGAACCAAAGTCCAGCAATCAATGCACTCACCAACTCTTTAGCAGGCATACATTTACAGGCATGAGAAGAGTTAATTGCAAAGTATGCCCCTCGCTGGTGTCTTTAGTGTGAAAATCCTGCTAAAAAGCCGCTTTCGTTCCAATTAATCTAGAACAACCAATTTGGATTTAGCTTGGCGACCGTACTGCTCTATCAAGGCATTTTCTCACTAGAGTGATCAATTTATTCAATCCCCACCAAACGTATCTGGTGTAACTTCCAGACAGCATTCGTTCGCTCTTGGGCTCGACTCGGTGGGTGATTTTAGGATTACACTGAGAAATACGTAGGAGAGTGTCTTGGCCATTTTCTTTTTGGTTATAAGCTGGCCTTCATCAAGCTTTTGGCAGAAGGCCATTCTGACAAAATGGCTGCCAAACTAACTACTCAAAAAGAAAATGAGATTAGCAAAGCAGGCTTCAGTTGTTTGAACTACGCAGGGACAAAACAAAAACAAGCAGTGGCAGTGAATATATTATGGCTCGAATAACCAAATGTCCTTAGGTGTTTAAGAAAGTTTAAAAGAATATACCAAAAAGAAACTCAATTAAACAGCTATGTAAAAGGAACAGCCCTTACCAATGTTCTGAAATATGTTAATACAATAGGGATTGATTACTATGCTTACAATGTGTTAAATGTTCTCCAGTTACTGTGTAATCTTGCTTCACAGCCAGAAAGGCAAATTACCATTCCCAACTTTCTGTTGAATTCTCAGAAATATCCCACTAAGAAGTCGGAAGAGGGTGCAGAGGAATTCTAACCCTGCATTTTTGCTGCAGGGTCACTTCATTCTTAACTTCTGCTCATCACATTAACCTCTTTCATAGCCCCAGACACTCAGCAGCAACTTCTATTATGGTACTAAATTTCTGGCAGCTTGCACAATGGCATTTTTCTTTGATTAAAGGAAATGAGCTCTCAGGATATGGGCTTTGCAGACCAGTTTATGTCAATTATCCATGCCTAGTTGGTCAGGGAAGTTCGTACCAGGCTTCTCCTTGAAGCATTGCATTCCTTAAAACAATGTTAGGTAGAGAACTCCAGGATTATGATTCAGTGTCAATGCAAGCATGATGGTGCATGCCCTAATCAGCATGGTGCATGACTTGGAAGGGGAACGTACAAGTGACAGCATTCCCATAATATTATTGTTCTTGAAGCTAGCAGAAGCATGTGGGCGGTATGGTAGCACATTGGTTAGCACGGTTGCTTCACACCACCAGGGTCCCAGATTTGATTCCTGGCTTGGGTCACTGTCTGTTCTGCACCATCTCCCTGTGCCTGCGTGGGTTTCCTGCGGGTGCTCCGGTTTCCTCCCACAAGTCCGAAAGACGTGCTTGTTAGGTAATTTGGACATTCTGAATTCTCCGTTTATCCAAAAAGGCGCCGGAATGTGGCGACTAGGGACTTTTCATAGCAACTTCATTGTAGTGTTAATGTAAGCCTACTTGTGACAATAAAGATTATTAATGTACACAAATTTACACACAGGCTATGTGGTTCTTCAGCTGCACCACAATAACAATTGCAGTGTGCTCATATCCTCAATTTGCATTGACATTTACACTGCATGATTAATGATTACAATGTCATTATTACAGGTTTAACTTATTATGAATTTCCACACCTAACCCTTTTATTTATAGGGAAGCCAGCCCTCAGATCTACATTATTTGGAGCTGTGTTTTCTGATGCATGTCCCATTTTTTACAACAAACTCCACACCAGTCTCACAAGTCAATGAGACAGCCTTACTGAAATGAAACTCGAGTTTGATTTATTTATCCTAACTCTACCTAAGATTATAGCACAAGCAAGTATTAATGGGAGAAGAAATAGATGTACACTCACTGTGTTTCGTTCAAGGCAATAGGCTTATCTGGGACATCAATCTCTGGATTCCAAACCGTTCCTCACATTATATCAATTGCAAAAACACAGTTGAGGGAAGTTGTTTCAAATTTACCGTCTGGAATTTAAAATAACTTGGCAGTTACCATCAGACTTTGTCTTTGAGAAAATTGGGGAATCTTGGCAGGATATTAAAATAATAATTCCTAGGTTGGCTTGGAATTAGTCAATTTAAAAGCAACAAGAGTGAGGATAGTATTGGACCAGGTGTGGTACTGAGTGGTTCTAAGTGGGTGACTGTAAAATGGCTGTGCCAATCGTTAAAATTGGTCTGGGAGTAAAATATGTAACATTGAAGGGTTTGCAAGGTAGCTAAAGCTAAATTTCTTTTTTAAATTTAGAGTACCAAATTCATTTTTTCCAATTAAGGGGCAATTTAGCGTGGCCAATCCACCTTTCCTGCACATCTTTGAGTTGTGGGGGCAAAACCCAGGCAGACACGAGGAGAATGTGCAAACTCCACACAGACAGTGACCCATAGCCGGAATCGAACCTGGGACCTCGACGCCGTGAAGCAGCAATGCTAACCTCTGCACCACCATGCTGCCCCGCTAAAGCTAAATTAACAGAATTGTCAGATAGGTTGCAATTGGGATTATCCACGGGGGGGAAAGCAGCCATAATTGAAGGTATAGCGCAGCATTTGGGATTGGAAACAGTACCCAAGAGATCGAGTTCGCAAAGGGGCAAGCCACTGGACTAGGTTCAAATTCAATTGAAGAAAAAAAAAAGGAGACGAGAAGAGAGGGAAAGAGAACAAGACGAAAGGGAAAGGGAATGAGTGCTTCAAAGCAGACAGAATGCCAAGAGAGAGAAAGAATGCAGAAGGAGAATTGGAAAAATTAGAAAGGGAGGAAAGAGAAATGGAGAGACCAAGAAAGCTGACAATTCAAGAAGTACCTCGAGGCGGAAGGGATGGAGTTATTTCTAGAATAGAATCCAGTGGGGAGATGTTTAAATTCATACAGTTTCTTGCAAAGTTTGAAGGAAGAGATGTGACCGCATGTTTTAATTAATTTGTGAAACTAGCTAAACAGATGAAGCGGCCGAAAGGAATCTGTACATTACTTTTACAGAGTAGTTGGCAGGGTCTGGTTTAGCACACTGGGCTAAAGCGCTGGCTTTTAAAGCAGACCAAGGCAGGCCAGCAGCACGGTTCAATTCCCATACCAGCCTCCCCGAACAGGCGCCGGAATGTGCAGACTAGGGGCTTTTCACAGTAACTTCACTTGAAGCCTACTTGTGACAATAAGCGATTTTAATTTCATTTTCATTTAAGTAGGTAGAGCTAATTTCAGAAGAAATAACTGGGGAAATATCTTACAGTGAAGAAAGTTGTCCTGAGTGCTTATGAGTTGGCACCAGAGGCATATAGACAAATGTTTCAAAATGTAAGAAAACAGCCTGAACCAATTTATATTGAATGTGAAAGAATTCAACAAAGTAACTTTGATAGATGAATAAGAACATTTAAATTGAGGTAACCTATGAAGTCCTTCGAGAAGTGATTCCTTTGGAAGAATTTAAAGATTCACTGCCTTCAGTGACATGAACTCATGTGGAGGAACAAAATGTTAAAACTACTAGGCAGGCAGCAGAGCTAACAGATGACTGTCAACTATTAAAGTCCTATAGTCCCACATTATCCTCGGCTGCTTTTCCCTTTGAGGGGGAGAGCTCACTCGTGGTGATTTAATCTGAGAATCGCCACCTCATGTGAGGGGCAAGGTTGAGAAAATTAATCTCAGCAGGTATGAGTGCTCATTTGTAGGGTCGGTGCAGACTCAGTGGGCCGAATGGCCTCCTTTTGCACTGTAAGGATTCTATGATTCTAACTATGAAGTCAGAGATTTTAGAACAAGATAAGCAGGTAGGATTTATTCACAGTGAAAAGCAAGAAACAGTACTGGCTGCAGGAGTGAAAATGTGTGCACAGCCTATTCAAAATCATGGTAAGCAGCAGGTAGCAGGTATGTTTAAAGATTTTGTCTGTGAGGAAAAAGTATTTTCACGTCTTCAAGATGAAAATGGGAGCGAGTCAATCATTAGTGTTTTAGATGAGGATATCTGTTGCCCAGATGGATGTTTCAAGAAGTAGTTTTAATAAATGGAACTCACAGGGAAACAAAGAAAATTCCATTGTATAAAGTAGATTGAAGACAGAAGTGAGTGTAGGAGTAGTAGAGAAATTGCTTTAAAAAAAATGTTTTTTTTTTATAAAAGAGTGCCCAATTCATTTTGTTCCAATTTAAGGGGCAATTTAGCATGTTCAATCCACCTACCTTGCACATCTTTGTGTTTGGGGGGCAAAACCCACGCAAACACGGGGAGAATGTGCAAACTCCACACGGACAGTGACCCAGAGCCGGGATCGAACCTGGGACCTCGACGCCGTGAGACTGCAATGCTAACCACTGAGCGACCGTGCTGCCCTCGAGAAATTGCTTATTGTGGAGTTCAATTTATCTTGGGGAATGATAAAGCTAGGTCACTGATGATAGCGATGCCTAATGTGGTTAAACAGGCGATAGAAAAGCAATCCACACAAATGTTGCTGGTAGAAAGCCCTGGTTTATAGGCACATAAGATGAAACAGGAGGAGTTTGGAGACAGGGCAAGGTGAATCAAGTGCAATTATAGTATCTTTAATAAGATGGTTCAGGTACAAAAATTGGAGGATAGTGAAGCTGAAGATCAAGGAGGTTAACAGAGCTACAGCAACAAGATCTGAAGATAAAGCAGATATATCAAACAGCACAGTATACTCCAAAATGCCATCTGAAGGATAATAAATTAATGAGAAAGTGGAAAGCGTTCTCGTGTTCAAGTTTAAAAAAAGATTTAGAGTACCCAATTCACTTTTTCCAATTAAGGGGCAATTTAGAATGGCCAATCCACCTAGCCTGCACATCTTTTGGGTTGTGGGGGCGAAACCCACGCAAACACGGGGAGAATGTGCAAACTCCACACGGACAGTGTCAAAGGGCCGGGATCGAACCTGGGGACCTTGGCGCCGTGAGGCAACAGGGCTAACCCACTGCGCCACCGTGCTGCCGCACTCGTGTTCAAGTTGATGAGAAATGGGCAAAAGGACATAAAATTGTAATACCCGTCTTGGTATAGGAAGGACATTCTGTGAGTAGCTCATGAGGATTCATTAGGGGGGCATTTGATGAATAAGGAAAACTCGGGTTCAGATGCAGGAACAGTTTTACAGGCCTGATTGCGTAAAGGTGTAGTCATGTTCTGTCAGACATGCCACACATGTCAAATGATAGGAAAACCACAAGCTGTAATAAAACCAGCGCCTTTAATTCCTGCTGCAGCATTGGAAGAATCTTTTACTAGAGTCCTAATAGGTTGTGTGGAATCCCTTCTGAAGACAAAGACTGGAAATCAGTATTTTATTGTTGTTTCTTTTATTGATTAATTAACATTTATTTTATTTAACATCATCACAAAACATCTGGGACATCATTCTCCCAACTTCAAACCATTCCTCACATCAACTGCAAAAATGCAGCTGAGGGCGGTTGCTTCAAGTTTTCCTTCTGGGATTTGGAATAACTCGTCATTTACCATCAGACGTGTCCTTAACACTTATGTGGATCCCACTCATCTATGCTATTTTCAAACATATTCCATTGTTGAATAATAGAGACAGGGAACACAGATTCCAGGTACAACCAAATGCTTCAGAAGTCATATCAATTTTGCTCGTTTGTTTGGACACATTAGGATGACAATTGAACTGTGCTAATAATCCATTCAATTCACCATGGGAGGAGAATTTGTTTGCATATAGCAACAATGTCATGGCCCTCTGGTTGACATTTCCAGTAAAATTGTAAATTTATTCAAAAGCAACAAGCTTACAATTTTGTTAGGAATTTTGATCAAGAAAATATTTACAGATCCATTCATGACGTTGCAACAGATAGTAACCACGCCGCCTTCATTCATCCCATTCCTTAGGAAATAAAATAAATATGGAATAATTTCCTTCCAGCAGAATAACTAGTAATTATAATACCAACTATTGTGGTGTATTACAGCCCTTCATTAATATTTGAAGCTTTTTATTCACGATCCGATGGAGCCTTCTGTTTAGTTCCCCTTAATCTCAGTCGAAGGGTACTAGACCCATGGGCATGTAACTGGGTTCTGAGCCTGGCCCAATGTCCGAATGAAGGATTCAAATCAACCAGAATTATTACCTTCTCCTTGATAGACTTTTTACTATTTCTGAAATAGATTGTAATTTTCCGGATATTATAAGGGTCTGGGTGGACTCCTCAGTAACTGTGCTCTCATCCATCAAATATTAAATAATATTACCTTAATCCCCGAGTTTGAGAGATTCACTAGGTTCAGAACATGTTTGTAGTCAATCTACAAGAATCAAACAAATTTGAAAATTCGAGTTTGAGTCGAGATATTTATAATGAATTTCTGGATCGTCTAATTAAACGTTACGTGGGGGCGGCATGTGGCGCAGTGGTTAGCACTGGGACTGCGGCACAGAGGATCTAGGTTCGAATCCTGGCCCTGGGTCACTGTCTGTGTGGAGTTTGCACATTCTCCCCATGTCTGCGTGGGTCTCACCCCCACAACCCAAAGATGTGCAGGGTAGGTGGATTGGCCACGCTAAATTGCCCCTTAATTGGAAAAAAAAATAATTGATTACTCTAAATTTTTTTTTTTAAATTAAAGGTTACGTGGAAGATGTTCATTTTTTATCAATAATAGACTATCACTAATTAATATACTATATTTGGCAAAAGGACAACCTATTATAATAAGGCTGCCCGTTGAATTTCGAGGAAATGTTGTTTTGAATTATTATCGAAAACTGGATTTTAAGTTAACAGTCGTGTGGGTCAATGTTGCTTATTCAAGGGACAGTGTCCAGCAAAATAGTAAGACTTGAGGCCTAGCATTCTTTTATCGGATTGTGATTTTAATTATCAAAAGTAGCACTGTATATTCGAATGTAATGGCAAGACCAATAGAATACTGTTTTTTTTAGGCGTGTGAATTTCTTATTAGTGAATTCACATTGTTGTGAAGACCATAAGACATAGGAACAGAATTAGGCCACTCGACACATCGAATCTGCTCCGCCATTCAATCATGGCTGATATTTTTCTCATCCCCATTCTCCTGCCTTTTCCCCATAACCCCTGATCCCCTTATTGATCAAGAACCTATTTATCTCTGTCTTAAGGACACTCGGTGAGTTCCACAGTTTCACCACCCTCTGGCTGAAGAAATTCCTCCACATCTCTGTTTTAAAGGATCGTCCCTTTTGTGAAGGCAGTTAACTTTGCTGTATTTGCAAGCTAGTTTTGACTCCTGTTAAAATGTTTTACTGAGAGTTCACCCAAAGTAACTTTTAACCTAATATTCCTGTATTAATTCCAGATCATTTAACCCCTATTTCTTTCATGCCCTGGTCAAAATCCAGAGAAACAAAATAGCAGTAATAATGGACATCAAGATAATTGAATAACAGTCAAATTTCCTGCAGGCACAAACATCCAGAAATTCAGAAAGCTATGTGTAGGCACAGATATCAGATATCCCACATGTAATTTTGTGCCATGATCCAGGCACGCACCATTTATTATGCTAGAGCTTTCCAAAACTACTCAACTATGCCTGCCTACAAAATCATTTCACATGACCCTGGTTGGTCACACACCCAATTACCAATAGATCTCTTCTGGTTTAAACAGTATGATTGTACTGCAGATTCTGGTGCTGCCGATCTTAGAGTAACTGTTGGTCTGTCAGCTCCGATAAGCCCGGCTTGTGACGGACAGAAAAGAGGGGAAGAATTTAGCTGGCCTTGTTGCAACTGACAGCTGTTAATAGTGGTGAATGGTAGTGAACAGCAGTAGCTGACAGCTAATGACTAAACTGCATTCAGTTGTTCCCAAGGAATAGGTCAACACTTCTCCCAAGATTTAAACTTACTAGTTCTAGTTCCACCCGTATGTATCCTGCCGTGGACAACTGCAAAGCTTTTAGTTTTACAATGTAACTTGTTCACAGTACATTGCAACAGATACTGGGGAAAAAAAGATCAACTCAAGCTACTTGTATGGTGACAGTGGACAAAGATTTGACTGGTGGTAAACAAAACAGTCAAGTCATAATATAAAAAAAATTAAAAAATTTAGAATACCAATTCATTTTTTCCAATTTAGGGGCAATTTAGCTTGTTCAATCCACCTACCTGCACATCTGTGTGTTGTGGGGGCGAAACCCACGTAAACACGGGGAGAATGTGCAAACTCCACATGGACAGTGACCTAGAGCCGGGATCGAACCTGGGACCTCATCGTTGTGAGACTTCAATGCTAACCACTGAGCCACCGTGCTGCCCATAATTAGTCCGAAGAGTCAAAGGGCTCGAAAAGTTAACTCTGCTTCTCTCCTAATAGATGCTGGCAGACTTGCTGAGTTGTTCCAACGTCCTGGGTTCTGGTTCCAGATTCCAGCATCCAAAATATTTTGCTTACTTTAAGTCATAATAGCTGCCTGCTTTGAAATAGTTTCCATCTTCCATTTTGCCCTCTTGGCCATTTGCCAGTTTAGACTGCATTTTTGCACTGAAACGGCTTTCCATATTAATTAGCACAAATTGGCCTAAGCAGAATGGTTTGGAATACAAATGCAGTGTCTGCAAAGCCCCAAAACCTTGCAGTGACAAAGTTAGCACAAAGTGAGAAAGTGCTAACACAAAAAGGGAACCAATCCCCACTTGTTCAGGAGCATACCAGATATATTTACAATTAAGAAAATCATTTAATTACACAATTTTATTATATTTTGTGTGTGCGCGGGGGGGGGGGGGGGGGTTGATTAAAAGGGGGTTAGCAGTAAATAATTAAATTTAACAAAGACTCAAACTAAGGTTAAGCAACATCTAAGTTTTAAACTCGGGACCCATAATCCTCTTTAACTGAGCCAATTTTTCAAACCAATGTGCAGGTTTTATTAGTGCCTTGACCTCAATCTGCCATCTCCTCACAGCAATATCTAGCAGTAAAGCTGATGTAAGGTTCTTCCCATGTACAGGTCTCAAGTGACAGATCCATAATGTCATGGGTGAAGTCATTTAAAAAAAATTTACAAACATGGTTAAGAAGAGCGATCATAACTAAGATATGCAACATAGGTGGGGTCGCACACTTAAGATTTGTGAGGCAATGATTTTCTGCCAGGTTACAGGTCTGTTTCAACTGTGTACAGTACATTAAAGTGCACAGTTGGTTGGATTTAAAGTAGTATGGAATGAAGATGAGATGCCAGATCTCTGGCTGTAGTACTGTATGTAAGCAGATACTGGCAGGTCACCAGAATCTGAATCTCATTCCCGACTGCTACTGTTCCAGAGGCATCTGGATATCATGAGACAGAAGTAATATAAATGTACAAAGTGAAAGGAAGATCGGGACATTCCCAAGCATTACTAAACCACAAACTGCACTTGTCCTCATCATTACACAGAAAGAAAAAACACGCAACATGTTTTCACTGATTGAATTATTACTGCTCAAATTGTTCCAATCTGCGCAGTTAAAATTGCATAGCAGCATGTGAAGAATGATAAACACATTCAATTGAGATCGGTGAGTCTATTGCTAGTCATCATATCTTAAAGTGCTCAATTGGTAGCAGTAGTGTGTCTGAATAAAAGGCTGTGGGGTTTAAGTCCCACCCCAGAGATTTGGGCCAAAACAAATTCCGGACTGATATTCCAGTTCATTACTGTGGAAGCGTTGCACTGATGGGATACCAACTTTCGGATGAAACTTTAAACCAAGGCCCTGTACCCTCTCAGGTGGACATGAGAGATCCCATAGTATGATTTCAAAGGGAAGAGGAGTTCTCCCCAGTGACCTGGTTAATATTTACCCTTGACTAATAACCTAAAAAAATAATTAAATTATCATTTAGTGCACGGCCATTTGTGGGAGCTTGATGCACACATTTGGTTGCCACATTTCACATTTTCTACATTGTGACAATGGCTCCACTTCAATAATTACATCATTAGCCATAAAGGGCATTGGGAGTTTCCCGAGATTGTGAAAGGTGCAAATGCAAGTCCCTTTCTCCATCCACTAAAAGTGAAGGAAGTTGCCAATGAATTTTTAACAGCTGGTTGGGCAGTCGGTAAGGGCTCAGATGACAGTGTGTAAATTTACAGTGTGAATCAAAATGCTGCTTAAGTGGAGAACATGCTGACAGTGCGGCCAGTCATTACAGAACCCAACCAGTTGATCGAGGGATAAATACAAGCCAGGACACCAAGAAGAACACCTTTAAATCCTAAGCATGCTGTTAAAAGCAGAGCAACAGATTTTAAAACGTACCGCTGATTAAAAAAGGTGTAGCAGGGTGGGAAGAGAGGTGTGTGGGGGCCATAAACACTGTCATAGTCCTGTGTGTACAGCAACGGAAGTTTATGCGACATGCAGAAACTAAATTGAGTACAGAAACTGACAAAGTTGTGTGGAATATCATAGAATTTACCATAGAATTTACAGTGCAGAAGGAGGCCATTCGGCCCATCGAGTCTGCACCGGCTCTTGGAAAGAGCACCCTACCCAAGGTCAACATCTCCACCCTATCCCCATAACCCAGTAACACCACCCAACGGCAATTTTGGACACTAAGGGTAATTTATCATGGCCAATCCACCTAACCTGCACATCTTTGGGCTGTGGGGAGAAACCGGAGCACCCGGTGGAAACCCACGCACACACGGGGAGGATGTGCAGACTCCGCACAGACAGTGACCCAAGCCAGAATCGAACCTGGGACCCTGGAGCTGTGAAGCAATTGTGCTAGCCACAATGCTACCGTGCTGCCCACTTTTAAATGAATATTAAATGAAGAATTGCTGGATTTAATTGCAGGATATCGCCATGTCAAATTGCTCACACTGACCATCAACCATGCCAAAAACAGCCACTGGTGAGAAAACCGGTTACTTAACGCCCAACTCCAAAATTGAACACAACAATCCACAAAAATACATTGGAGAGATTCAAGGTTGTAATTTGATCACTCGGGCTGGATTTTTGTACAGTTTGTGAATATGCAACTCCGATTACTTACTGCCTTGCTTCGTGCTTAATTACCCCAGCTCAATACTGTGCCTTGAAGATCACCAACAACAACTTCAGTTTCCCTTTCCCTATACTATTACAAGTTCATGAAAAGAAAAGACTTCCTTTGTATAGATGGAAACCTCTGGATTCTGTCTGTTACAAGCTACAGGGATCTGGGATAAAGCAAAATGCAGAGGTAGGAAATATGGAATTGGGTAGGAAACAAGATTAGATCAGTGCACAACCTTTTGTCATTTACTCGAATTGGAAACACAACATTCGTCAAAATAAACGTGACTAAGGCTAGTATACAGCTATAGCAAGTCATTTGGAAAACTAATATAGAAAGTTGGGAGGGGAATGGATCACAAAAGTAGGAAGGTTATGCTTCAGCTGTACAGGTTTATTCGACTAATACCAGGAATGAGCGGGTTGTCTTATGAAGAAACGTTGGAGGGGTGTGGGAAGGGTTTTAAATGAATATTTTGTCTCCGTGTTTACAAGCGAAATATTTGATGCAGACATAGTAGTCCAGGAGGAACATCGAGATATTGAATGGGATAATAAAGAGAGAGGAAGCACTCGGAAGGTTGGAATTCTTGAAAGTTGATAAGTCGCCAGGGCCAGATAGATTGTTTCCGAGACTACTGAAGGTGGGCGGGGGAGGGGGGTGGGGGGGTGGGAAAGAGATAGCAGATGCTCTTGAGGATGATTTTCCTATCCTCACTGGATACAGGGGAGGACTGGAGAAATGTAAACGTGGTTCCATTGTTTAAAAAGCGATTGAACAAAATGCCAAACAATTATAGGCCAGTTAGTCTGTTAGAGTTATATAGTCCAGTTAGAGGTGAGCAAATTAGTAGAATCAACCGAGAGAGAGAATTAACGGTGACATAGAAAGGCATGGATTAGTCAGGGATAGTCGGCATGGCTTTGTTTTATTTAAATAAATTTAGAGTACCCAATTAATTTTTTCCAATGAAGGAGCAATTTAGCACAGCCAATCCACCTAGCCTGCACATCTTTGGGTTGTGGGGGCAAAACCCACGCAAACACAGGGAGAATGTGCAAACTCCACACGGACAGTGACCCAGAGCCGGGATCGAACGTAGGAATTCGGCGCCGTGAGGCAACAGGGCTAACCACTGCGCCACCGTGCTTGCATGGATTTGTTAAAGGAAAGTTTTGCCTCATAAATTTGATTGAATTGTTTGAGTAAGTGACAAGGATTGATGAAGGTGAATGGAGTGGATGTTGTGTACATGGATTTGAGCAAGGCGTTTGACAAGGTCCCACATAGATTGGTCAACAAAGTAAAAGCGCATGGGTTACAGGGCAACGTGGCAAACTGGATAAAAAGGGTAATGGTCGATGGCTGCCCTTTCCCATTTCCCAAATGGAAAGTTATTTAAAGTGGTGTACCACAGGGCTTGGTGTTGGGACCCTTACTGTTTGCGTTATAAATTAACGACTTGGAAGTGAACATGGGGGACATGATTGGGAAATTTGTAGTCGACACAAAGATTGGTTAAGTGGTGGACAATGTAGATAGCTATAATCTCCAAAATGATATAGATAGATTGGTGGAGGGGGCGATAAAGTGGCAGATGGAATTTAACACAGAGAATGTGAGGTCATGCATTTAAGGAGGTCAAACATTTAAGATCCTGAGGGGTACTGACAGGGTGGATGTGGAGAGAATAGTTCCTCTTGTTGTAAAGATCACGACCTAGGGGCCACTGTTTAAAAATAAGAGATTGCTCATTTAAGAGAGAGGCGAGGAGAATTTATTTCTCAGAGGGTCCGCGTCTCTGAAACTCTCTTTCTTAAAAGGCAATGAAAGCAGAATCTTTGAATATTTTTAACGTAGAGGATTTTTTTTTTAAATTTAGAGTTCCCAATTCATTTTTTCCAATTGAGGGGCAATTTGGCGTGGCCAATCCACCTACCCTGCACAACTTTTGGGTTGTGGGAGCGAAACCCACGCAAACACGGGGAGAATGTGCATACTCCACATGGACAGTGACCCAGAGCCGGGATTGAACCTGGGACCTCGGCGCCGTGAGGCTGCAGGGCTAACCCACTGCGCCACAAGGGGGTGAAAGGTTAGAGGGGGTAGTATAGGAGTGTGGGGTTGAAGTTACAATCAGGCTAGCCATGCTCTTGGTGCAACAGGCTCGAGGGGCCGAGTGGCCTACTCCTGTTCCTAATTCGTTCTATGTAAAATAAATTTCTCTTGCACTTGTTTTCTATTGGCAAGTTCCACTCATCTACTATTTCTCACACAACCTGACCAAGCTGTCTGGCAGATAGGAGAAAGAGAGAAAGGCACAGGGCAGAAGACAGCAAGCGGAGAGGAAAGATTATTGCCACCTTTGAGGTAGAGGTACAAGCCAACAATGAACCAGGTTTTTCATTAGATTTATGTAATAAAACATACAAGAATATTACATTTGTGTCGAAGTTTAATAAATGGGAGGAAGGAGATTTTTTTTATTATGATGAACAAAGGCAGTAAACGTTACAAGTTTCAACAGTGAGATGGACATTTTGACAGGCTAAGAGATGGGAGGTGAGCAAACCTCGGAAATACCAGTGCCAAAAAAGGAGAAAAAATATAAAAGCACATGGCAAGGTCCATTAAAAAATTTGACAAATAAGAGAGTCTGAAAAATTCAAAGATTAAATTGCACTGAAATTCACCTTAAAACAGAAGGGGGTGGAAACCTTTTATCCAACATGGACAACAAAAGAATGGAACAAGAGGCGAGGTGACAATGACTGCCCTCAACATCAGCATTTGACGTGTGGCATCAAGGAGCCTTAGCAAAACTGAAGTCAGTGGGAATCAGGGCTCGGTGTTGGGACCCTTACTGTTTGCGTTATAAATTAACGACTTGGATGTGAACATGGGGGGCATGATTGGGAAATTTGCAGTCGACACAAAGATTGGTTGAGTGGTGGACAATGTAGATAGCTATAATCTCCAAAATGATATAGATAGATTGGTGGAGGGGGCGATAAAGTGGCAGATGGAATTTAACACAGAGAATGTGAGGTCATGCATTTAAGGAGGTCAAACGGTTATAGGAAGTACACAATAAATGGGAATATACTAAGAGGGGTAGAAGAAGTGAGAGATCCTGGTGTAAAAGTACACGGGTCTCGAAAGGCAGCTGTTCAAGTAGACAAGGTTGTAAAGAAAACACATGGAATACACTCCTTCCTTGGCAAAGGTACTAGAATATAAAAGTGAGGATAAATTGTTGGAATTGTATAAAACAATGGTGAAATCACAACTGGAGTAGTGTGCGCAATTCTGGTCGTGCAATTCTGGTCACCACAATACAGGAAGGATATAATTGCTCTAGAGAGTGCAGAGGAGGTTTACAAGAATGTTGTCAGGGATAGAAAAGTGTAGCTACGAGGAGACATTGGATAGGTTGGGGTTATTTACCTTGGAACAAAGAAGGCTGAAAGATGACTTAATAGAGGGAACAAGGGAAAGTATCTCAAAAATTTGAACAACAGGTTAAAAGCTGTTTATGTTGCTACCATGTAGTGGCGACACAACGATCAGTTCAAAAAGGTGTTCTGCCTACATCACAATTCAATCAAACAATATGTTCCTCCGGCTGTTCATAACAGGCAGGGTACAGACCTTACTCAACCAGCCTGCATTTGCAAAACTCGAAACAAGTTTCATGATTGGTGAGCACTTGCTGAACAATCCAAATGTGCTAATAGCTACACTGACAACTAATTTATGATAATCAGCTGAGCTCATCACATGGCTCATTAATGTTTGCTAGAAGTGAGACACATTCAGATGCAGGAACCGGTTCTCTGCAAACAAAAGGAATATGTCCCTCCCTTGCACCTTTTTTGGATGACCCAGAAGCATGAGGAATCTTTAGTTCCCCGTTGCTTTGTTCAGGACAACATCCTGGCCAATCAGAATCAACTTCTCAACCATACCCCCCCTTTATCCGGTGGTATAAATTATTATAATATTCTGAAATTTGGCATTCTTGCATTTGTCTGGATGACAAGATGAAGAGGAGCTTTGGCAACATGGCTTTCTTTTCAGCAATATTCTAGCTTATTCTTCCTCAATTACTGTAGTTAGAATTGACCACAGGAATTTTAGACCTTGAAATTATCAAGCATCAACAGATTACGACCACTGAAGAGAGCAACCAAGACTGCATGTTATCAGAAGTATTAATGAAATCTGTTTTACATTCCACCCATGACAGGATTACATTTCCTTCAAGTACATATTACAAAGATTGAAACTACTTATACATGACCGACCCACGTGTATTTCAATCTGGAAGAAATCTTTTCTGACAATGCAAAATTACTTGCATCCTGTGGTTACTCCAGTTTTACAACTACCATTACGTCAATTTCCTCTTGGAATGAGTTCATCCTCATGGGCATTTTACAGACAAGTCTGCTCTATGTTTATGGCTTCCTGGAATGAGCAAGTAGTTTGGCATGATACATCAGTTAAACTTTTGCCCTCTGGAATCTAATGCATGCAGCCTTTCTCAACGCTTTTGAACTATTTCCACATAGTTTGGAACAAAAACCCAATCAAAAGCTTGCACACAAAGAAATCTTTCCTACGAGAACCCAATGTTTATCCAGTATCTGTAGCTTTCATTACATGGCCAAAATTATTGAGCTTACACGTTGCCATATAAGATCATATCAGTTACTAAATATGCCGCAGCAATGACTCAGTCACTTTGCCTTTACTCTCCCCTTCTAACAACTGAAGGTTTAATTGCCATAAAATGGACTCATACAATTTACATTAAAAAAAATAAAGCTAGCATATTAAGCTAAGAATGCAAACTGTGTCAAAATATACATTTTCTATTAATTGAGAGGTTTAAAATTAACTTGAAATGCACATTTATAAACCTTTAGAGCATTCCCTGTCAGAAAGCCTTTCAAAGCAGGGTCTAATAATTAAAACATTAAAAAATTTTTTTTATTTTTTTTAAAAAAGAGTACCCAATTAATTTTTTCCAATTAAGGGGCAATTTTAGCGTGGCCAATCCATCTACCCTGCACATCTTTGGGTTGTCGGAACGAAACCCACGCAAACACTGGGATAATGTGCAAACTCCACACAGACAGTGACCCAGAGCTGGGATCGAACCTGGGACCTCGGTGCTAACCACTGCACCGTGCTGCCTGTCAAATAGGTTAATAACCTTTATTGCCACATAATCATAGATGGCAGTGATAACGATTAATTCTTAGGTGGACATACACGATGTGTCTCATAGGTTTCCAGTGCTCTACTTCAGTGTTTTCCAAACTTTTTTTTACCAACCAGTGGACCTTTGGGACCCACGCTGGCAGATGTTCGTGGCCCATGCTGGCCGGCCTTAGCGACACACTATCATTGTTTACCTTTAATGCGGCAGATGAGCCTGTTTGTTCCTCACAATCTCACTCAATGTTACATTTCACCTAAGGA
Source organism: Scyliorhinus torazame (assembly GCF_047496885.1). Lineage (NCBI taxonomy): Eukaryota > Metazoa > Chordata > Chondrichthyes > Carcharhiniformes > Scyliorhinidae > Scyliorhinus > Scyliorhinus torazame. The sequence goes on along the minus strand of NW_027308383.1, from coordinate 59,289 downwards.
CTTCAGCTGCCGATTTAAATTGTCACTGCATCCTTTGAAAAAAATGTTAGGAGGTTTATCCTGGAACTCGCCATGCTTAGTCTTCAAATGACTTTGAAATTTTGACGGTTTTATACTTTAATTTGCCAGTACTCCCCTGCATGTAACACACATGGGTTTTGCATCTTGATATCCATTGGCACAATTAAAGCCATATCTCAAGAAATCATCTTTATACTGCTTTGTTTCCGATTTCAGTTTCTTCTTAATTGTTTGTTCATCAGAGGCCCTGGAGCTCTGGATACAGCTCATTCCAGCACTGCTTTGTCCTGCCTTGGACTCTGCTGAGAAGCTCTCTCCAGCAAATTGAATTGTGAGATCCTGCCCAATAAGCCCCTCCCCTCCCCCCCACAGCCTGCCCGGCTGGAAGATTTCCTACCATCTCCTGCTGAACCCACCCAGTCTCTCTACACCTCCTTCGTTCTCATCAGCATCAACTGTAAAGCGAATTCTACAATCTTGGTCTTCAGTCAGCTGAACTCTCAATTCCCAGATAAAAGAATTCCTCATTGGACTCTGGAAGTCAAGCAAACTAATATTCATTTCTGTCATTCTGGTACTGTTGATATCCATAGATGCAAAACTCTGCCTTCTATTACCCCCCTTTACTGTGTGTGCGCATGTGTATAATAGAGTAGGAAGTTGCAAACGCTACGTTTCACTAAATAAACAAAGTACTAAATAAACGAAGTTTCTGAGTTAATCATTACGCAAGTTTGCTGCAGGCTATTAATAAACTAACTGGATCATATAAACCAAGGGTTTGGGAAAACACGCCACTGCATACTTTAAAAATAATTCACAACACCTTTGCTTTGATAGGTGGCGAGAGGAGCAAATAAAGAGTTTGCCCGTCTCTTTCTTGTCCAAAACACTTAACAAGTACATCCCTGAGAAGACAGTCAATTTGTAGAGCATAACCAAAAAAGCAGACGGACTAATAAGTACTTTCAAATGGGCTTTTAATAAGAGAAGGAAATCGGAGAGCAGTTGAATCCTGAAGTCATTAGGAGCAACATAGGCATTATTGCTATGAATTAAATGAAAATTTTAGCTAAGTTAGTTATGCTAAGGGAAGACAAAGAGCCAGGTCCAATGGGATAAATCCTAAGATCGCAAAAGAGTTGAGAGATAAAATTGCAGAGTCTTAAAATCATTCTTCAATATCCAACATCTGTGGATGACTGGACGACTGAAGAAAAGATAACGTCATTTTATAAAATGAGAAAAACAAAGAGGTCATATAACATTACATCTGTGGGAGGGAAAATTTTGAGTCTTTCATTAAGAATAAAATTATTATATATTTAGAGAAGGCCAGCAAATATTTCCTAAGTCCATGCATAACAAACCAGACATGGCAAATGGGGAAAACTGCAGTGATGTATTTGGCACGGACCTTAAGAAAGCAAAGGTATCACACAAAAAAGATTACTAGAGTAAATTAAAGGATGAGGGACGAGGAGGAGACTGGTGGCAAACAACTAAAAATTAAGGATGAAATTAAATGAAAATCGTTTGTCACAAGTAGGCTTCAAATGAAGTTACTGTGAAAAGCCCCTAGTCGCCACATTCCGGCGCCTGTTCAGGGAGGCTGGCACGGGAATTGAACCGTGCTGCTGGCCTGCCTTGGTCTGCTTTCAAAGCCAGCTATTTAGCCATGCGCTAAACCAGCCCCTGCCTTCCTGTTCCTTCTTTATATCAAAAATTTGGATATTGTGGAATGTCTGTTGATGAAATCAAAATAGGAGGTAGTTAATTATTTAGAATACAAAAGGATATTGCAAAAGAATATTGATTAAACTGAGGAAAGGACTAAAATATAGAATCCAATAAGTTAGTGTGAGGTGCCGTATTTTAGAAAACACGAAATAGCAGTAATTATATTCTGAGTGGATGTGGATTCGGTGCGGGGGAAGAGCAGAAAGGACCTAGTATTCTATGCTCAGAACGGCAACACCTCAGGTTTATACGGTTCAATTTTCCTCCTCATTTGATGTTATGGGGAAGGGAGAGCAATGAGAGTCTTGCTGACCATCTCTTTTAATTGGTTGTCCACAGTTTATAGAGTTTCATTCAGTCCCTCCTGAAGGTTGCAGTATGAGCAGTCAAGTAGACATTGTTCATCATGTGACAGTTTGGACAGCGGATGTGGCAGGATTCCCAAGGCAGCAGGAACACTGGCAGCCTATCCTCATCCTAGGGTAGCACAGTGGTTAGCACTGTTGTTTCACAGCTCCAGGGACCCAGGTTCAATTCCTGCTTGGGTCACAGTCTGTGCAGAGTCTGCATGTTCTCCCTGTGTCTGCGTGGGTTTACTCCTGGTGCTCCGATTTCCTCCCACAAGTCCCGAAAGACGTGATGTTAGGTAAATTGGACATTCTAAATTCTCAGTGTACCCAAACAGGTGCCGGAAAGTGATGACTAAGGGCTTTTCACAGTAACTTCATTGCAGTGTTGTAAGCCTACTTGTGACAATAAAGATTATTATAAAAATACACTTTACAGCTAGTGGTCAGCAGTGGGAAGAGAAGTTTTTTTTTACTAGAACATAGAACACACAGTGCAAAAGGAGGCCATTTGGCCCATCAAGTCAGCACCCACCCACTTCAGCCCTCACTTCCACCCTATCCCTCGAACCCAATAACCCCTCTTAACCTTTTTGGACACTAAGGGCAATTTAGCATGGCCAATTTACCTAACCTGCACGTCTTTGGACTGTGGGAGGAAACCGGAGCACCCGGAGGAAACCCACACAGACACGGGGAAAACGTGCAGACTCCACACTGACAGTGACCCAAGCCAGGAATTGAACCTGGGACCCTGGTGCTGTGAAGCCACAGTGCTAACCACTATGTTACCGTGCTGCCCTTGTCTATATAGACAATCTTAATATTGGCCCTTCCCCTAATTTCACTGTTAGTGTTGAATGGTATTCTCCCCACATAAATCAAGGTATTGCAATTCTAAAGTTCCAAAATGTTGTGTGTTTTTTTAAAAAATAGTAAAGTCGCCATAGTCCCAGATGACCATAGGCTGCTTTCCCCCTTTAAAAAAAAATAAATTTAGAGTACCCAATTATTTTTTTCCAATTAAAGGGCAATTTAACGTGGCCTACCCTGCATATCTTTGGGTTGTGGGGGCAAAACCCACGCAAAAACGGGGAGAATGTGCAAATTCCACACGGACAGTGACCCAGAGGCGGGATCGAACCTGGGACCTCGGCGCCGTGAGGCAGCAGCACTAACCACTGTGCCACCGTGCTGCCCTTGCTTTCCCCTTTGGGGGGGGGGGGGGGGGTTACTGGTGGTGCTTTAGCCGGAGGATCACCACACCTCAGGCAAGGGGCAAGAATAACCTCAGCCGGTATGAGTTTAACTCAGTTGACTGGATTGTTGGTTCATGGTGTGGAGCGAGGCCAACAGTGCTTTATTTTTAATAACAATCTCATGTTAGGAGACAATTAGGAAATGGGGAGAGAAAAATTAACAATGGTTTAATAAAGTAAGTGTTTCTTAAGATTGCTTTGTATTCAGATTGGCAGGGGCGACTTCCCTGGTGCTATGAGAAATAATGATTTGGAAAATATATAAAAATTAACATAATTAAAACCCATTGGTGGAAGGATGGAGAACCACAGGACACCAATTTAAAGTGATTAGCAAAAGAAAATAAAACAGCAATACAAGGAAAATATGTTTTTGTTTTTTGGCACAGCCCATGTGACAGGGCAGATTTAGTTGGGGCTTTTGAAAAATATAATTCCTACCCTTGATGTTTGCAGCAGAAAGGTGGATTAAGATTTAAGAGCAGGAGTTGGCCATTCGATCCATCAAGTCTGCTATGCCAGTCAACAAGATCTGATTGGGGCTACAACTTTCCTTCCTGTCTCCCAAACTCTTGACTCTCTTGTACATCAAAAATCCGCCTAGCTCAGCCTTTAATGTATTCAATCATTCAGCCTTCTCTTCCACAGAGAGCAAAGACTAACAATCTTGAGAGAAGAAATTTCCCCTCACCTCGGCTTATTTTTAAATGTGGTCTAGTTCCACATTCTCCCATGCGGGGAAGCATTCTCTCAGAATCTACCCCGTCAAGCCAAGGCAGTGAATGGGAAGGAGGGTTGCGGAAAAGACAAGTATAGGACTGCATGGTCCAAGGACTGCGTGGTGAATACAACTGGTGTTTTCTAAACGCCCTGCTACTACCTCCTTAAATCATGGCTTAGGGCATTTTCCCAATGAAGATGTTAGACTAACTGGTCTATAGTTTCTTGTTTTTTTGTCTTCTCTTGAACAAAGGTGTTACATTTCACAGAATCTAGGGAACTTTGCAAGATTAAAACCAATGCATCCAATATCAGCACAGTAGCACTGCTGCCTCACAGCACCAGTGACCCAGGTTCAATTCCGGTCTTGGGTGACTGCGTGGAGTCTGTACGTTCTGCTCCCATCTGAGTGGGATTTTTAAATCTTCTCGGATGCTGCCACTTTTTCCCTTTCAATTTGATATCATCTAAATTTCCTTAGTTAGCAACGGATCCTTCTCGCTGAGTCGCTCTTTCTTATCTTGTAACCTATTTTTCCAGTTCACGTTAGCCTGTTCTGTCTTCATAAACTTGTAATAGCCTTCATTGTTGAAGTTCAAGGTTCTAGTTTCAGACCTACTTTTCTCACCCTCAAAATGAATGTGAAATTACATCTCACCCACAAACTAAATGCGATCCACGATGTGCAGGTTAGATAATAATAACATATAATAATCGCTTATTGTCACAAGTAGGCCTCAATGAAGTTACTGTGAAAAGCCCCTCGTCGCCACATTCTGGCGCCTGTTCGGGGAGGCCGGTACAGGAATTGAGCCCGCGCTGCTGGCATTGTTCTGCATTACAAGCCAGCTGTTTAGCCCACTGTGCTAAACTAGCCTCTGATGGATTGGCTATGCTAAATTGCCTCTTAGTATCCAAAGATTAGATCAGGTTACTGGGTTACAGGGATAGGGCGGTGGACTGGGCTTAGGTAGGATGATCTTTCAAGACGGTTGGTGGATACTTGATGGGCCGAATGGACTCCTTCTGCACTGTAGGGATTCTACGTCTATGCTTCCATTCTATGTCTAATGACAAACAGGTAAAGGCCTCTGCTCCATCCAGTCTGTCCCCAACATGACGCCTTATGCATCAAGGTATAAAAAGCAGTCCCTACCCCACCCAAAAAACATTTGTGATTACATTTCAAAGATCAAATCAAACTTATGCTGATCCATTAAAAATTTTCACACTTATTCTCATGCCATGTTCATATCAACAAAGCAAAAAAAAATAAAAAATAAATTTGTATTGCTGAATTTTTAAACACTCAACCTGCCAACATGATATAGTTTGCTGCAAGGATAATATCCTTGTATGAATAATATATTAAAGCTCCAGTATTAATATGTACCCCCTTAAAATAAATAAAAAACTGACAATACTACTTATTGCTAAACAGTGAAGGATAAATGGTGATGTAGCTCCTTCGATGGGCAATCCTTTGCAGGCCGCATCGCAGTTGGAGCCATTGGAATGCGAGTGTGGAACCTAGGGCGGTGTTAGGAGTAGACCTGTATAGTTGTATTGATAAAATCCTCAGTGTATGCAGTTGTTCTTGATCAATAAATCCTTTAATCCATTATTTGCCACATTTAGTCACCTCACGTTATTACAGCAAATATCACAGTAAACAATGCAGTTTTACCTTTCCAGTTAGGAAACTCCTGAAATGGTCACTACATATCTCAGAAAATAAATTTTAAATCATCATATAATTACTACACATGCATAAAATATTCTCCATAAATTATTTTTTTTAAAACTTCAACTTGCATTACAAATGGAAAGCTTACTTGAGAATGGAATGCAGAATTAATTTCATCAATGAGAACAACCTCCCCCACCACAGGACTTAGTCTCCAGGTGGAAGAATTCCGAACATGAACTTGTCCTCTCAGGAACAAATAACAAGAAGCTGTTTATTACAATGCCTCGATGACGACACTTGAGAGTTGCTTGCCTGGCAAATTTACTGGGCATTAATGGGGGGGGGGGGGGGGGGAGGGGGGACTTATAATTAAACTAAGCAACTCCCACCACAGCACATTAAAAATTGGAAAAACTTGAAATCTGTGAATAGGCAAAATCACAACAGGTTTGCCTCAAATTCCCCTACACCTGTACTCCGTTTACTTTCAATGACTTAGTGTAGGAAGCATTAAGTGACCACACCCACAAGCCTACATGCAATTTTAAGGTGCTAGAAAACAACAACTGGCTTACAACTTACTTTAGACGAGCAAAACTAACTCCATTTTCTTGTGTAGTTTGGGCAGGAATAACACTTCCAAAAGAATACAAATTCCCCTCACCTTTTCCCTTCACTTTGTTCTTTTCAAAAACCAGTTTTTAAATTAAAAATTTAGTGTACCTAATTATTTTTTTTTCCCAATTAAGGGGCAATTTAGCGTGGCCAATCCACCTAACCTGCACATCTTTGGGTTGTGGGGATTAAACCCACGCAGACACGGGGAGATCTCCATACTGTGCAAACTCCATACAGACAGTGACCCAGGCCCGGGATCGAACCCAGGTCCTCGATGCTGGAGGCAGCAGTGCTAACCACTGACACCGTGCCGCCCGCTCCTTCACTTTGTTCAACTTTGCTATTTTCCACTTTTTCCAAAACATGACCGTCTTACAGCAAAGTCTGAATCCAAGCTCCCATGAAGTTTTACCTTTTAACTTGCTTCCTAGACTTCCTCTGCTTTTAAGGAAGGGCAGCTCTATCTCATTCACATATATTAAAAGCCATACTTACACTTTTAGAAAACCACAGCTGCTGTCTGAACCTCTGTCAGCCTTGGAAACCATTAGCCAAGCAAATTTTTTTTGCTGTATGAAACGATGACTGCCTCTGGATGTCAACAGTGGTCAACAAAATGACCAACACCCAGAAGCTGACCTCCATATGCAAATTAGCTCAAGCACCAGCAACCACATCATAATATTAAGAGTTACTATCCTAGATTCTGGTGTAGTTACCCTTGTAATTGCCTCTCCTACAGGTCCATAATACTTCAATATTTTGATTTAAAAATGATAATACATAGAAAATAGAAGAGGAGGCCATTCGGCCCTTCGAGCCTGCTAATAATAATAATCTTTATTGTCACAAGTAGGTTTACATTAACACTGCAATGAAGTTACTGTGAAAAGCCCCTAGTCGCCACATTCCAGCACCTGTTCGGGTACACAGAGGGAGAATTCAGAATGTCCAAATTACCTAACATGTCTTTCGGGACTTGTGGGAGGAAACCGGAGCACCCGGAGAAAACCCACGCAGACATAGGGAGAACGTGCGGACTCCACACAGTCAGTGACCCAAGCCGGGAATCAAACCTGGGATCCTGGTACTGTGAAGTGACAGTGCTAACCACTGTGCTACTGTGCCGTCCTACCGTCTGTACTCTGCCATTCATTATGATCATGACTGATCATCAAGTTCCATACCCTGATGCCGCCTTCCTCCTATATCCCTTTAGCCAAAGAGCTATATCTAATTCCTTCCTGAAATTACACAATGTTTTGGCCTCAGCTGCTTTTTGTGGTAGCGAAGTCCACAGTCACCACTCTCTGGGTGAAGAGATCTCTCCTCGCCTCAGCCCTAAAAGGTTTACCCCTTGTCCTCAAACTATGACCCCTAGTTCTGGACCCCCCACCACCATCGGAACATTCTTTCTTAAGATATCCTGACCCTGTCTAATCCTATTGGAATTTTGTAAGTTTCTAAGAGGTCCCCCTCAACGAATATAATTCTAACCCATTTAGTCTCTCCTCATATGACAGTCTGCCATCCGAGGAATCACTGTAAACCTTCACTGCACTCCCTTCACAGCAAGAACACCTTCCTCAGATAAGGACACCAAAACTGCACACAATGCTCAATGTGTGACCTCACCAATGCCCGACACAATTGCAGTAAAAGATCTATTCCTATACTCAAATCCTCTCTCGATGAAGGCCTACATACCATTTGCCTTCTTTACTGCCTGTTGCACCTGCGTGCTTACCTTCAGCAACTGATGCACGAGGACACCAAGGTCTTGCTGAGTAACCAACTCTCTCAATTTACAGTCATTCAAATAATAATTTGTCTTCCTATTTTTGCTACCGAAGCGGATAACCTCACATTTATCCACATTATATTGCATCTGCTATGCATATGCCCACTTACTCAGCCTGTCCAAATCACACTGAAGCAGTTCTGCATTATCCTCACAGCTCAGCCTCCCACCCAACTTTGTATCATCTGCAAATTTGGAAATAATACATTTAGTTCCCTCGTCCAGATCATCAATATACAATGTTAACAATTGGGGTACCCCAATAGTCACTGCCTGCCATTCAAAAAAGACAAATTTATTCCAACTTTTTGTTTCCTGTCTGCTAACCAACTTTCTATCCATCTCAAGGCACTACCCGTAATCCCATGCGCTTTAACTTTAAATAGGAATCTGCTATGTGAGACCTCGTCAAAAGCCTTCTGAAAGTTTAAATAAACTATATCCACTGGTTCCCCCAGGTCAACTCTACTAGTTACATCTTCAAGGAATTTTAGTAGATTTATCAAGCATGATTTTCCTTTTATAAATCCGTGCTGACTGTCTGATTACACCACTGCTTTCAAAATGCTCTGATGTGGAGATGCCGGTGTTGGACTGGGGTGAACACAGTAAGAAGCTTTACAACACCAGGTTAAAGTCCAACATGTTTGTTTCAAATCACTAGCTTTCGGAGTACTGTTACTCCGCCATCCTCCGCAGCTCCTCACCCATCGAGGTGAACTGGTCGCTGTGCTGCGACAGTGCCTCCTCCATCCCCTTCAACTTCTTTCCCTGCTCCTGCACCTCGACTGCCGTCTTCATCGCTGCTAACGTTACCGGGGCAATTGCCTTGTCCACCCTTTCTTTCAGCGAAGCCATCATCCTCCTCCGAATCGCCTCCAAATGCTTGGCAAATGGCCTTTCAAACTCCACCGACATCGCCTCGGTCAGAGTTTCCACCCTACAATGCATCTTTCTTCCTCTAGGACTCACAGCAGCACTCGCCGATGGGCCTTTGCTTGGCCCTTCTTTCCAGGACCTTTCTTCTGGGACTTCGACATTCCCTAACCTCCTTATGACTTCCCACTCCAAAAACTGACCTGAGACCAGGCATAAAAGTCCAAAAACCAGAGACTCTAGCAGGAGCCACCTAACGTGCGACACCAGTTTGTACAAGTCCCACCTCCCCAGAACCAGTTCCAATGCCCCATGAATCTAAAACCCTCCCCCTCACACCATCTCTTCAGCCACGTATTCATCCGAATCATCCTACTATTTCTACACCGACTATCATGTGGCACAGGTTGTAATCCGGAGATCACAAACTTTGAGGTCCGACTTCTCAACTTTCTTCCCAACTACCTATATTCTGCTTTCAGAACCTCATCCCTTTTTTACCTATGTCGTTGGTACCGATGTGTACCATGACCATTGGCTGTTCACCCTCCCCCTCCAGAATGTCCTGTAGCCGCTCCGAGACATCCTTGACCCTTGCACCAGGGAGGCAGCATACCATCCTGGAGTCTCATTTGCGGCCACAGAAACGCCTATCTATTCCCCTTATATAGGATAATTTCCTGTGTTAAGAAATGAGAATCCATGATATTTTTGCATTCATTAAACATCCATCTATTATAAATTAAATTCAGGGCGGCGCGTGGCACAGTGGTTAGCACTGCTGCCTACAGCGCTGAGGACTCAGGTCCGAATCCCGGCCCTGGGTCACTATCCGTGTGGAGTTTGCACATTCTCCCCGAGTCTGCGTGGGTTTCGGCCCCACAACCCAAACATGTGCAGGTTAGGTGGAAAGGCCACACTAAATTGCCCCTTAATTGGGAAAAAATAAGTTGGATACTCCACATTTAGGGAAAAAAATGAAATTCTGAAGTAATATAACTTGGCCCTTGACCCCTTTACTCATGACTATTCTTTTTATCCTATTTTCTCGTATTTGGAAGGATTTGTATTGAAAATTAATATAACATATTCAGAATAGCTTTTAGCATATACTGGATGTAGCGTTGCCCTGCTGAGAAGTATGCTTGCTCTGTTGACATCACCAGTGCCAGAAGTTTGTGGGTTAAGTCCTAATCCAGGATTGTGGCCTATGATCTACTCTAGGTCACTGGGCATCATCAGAGTTGTCTTCTTCCAAATGAAATACAGGCTCCATCTGCCTGCAAAAGATCCTGTTACACTATGAGCAGGAGTATTTTCAGTTTTCCGGTCAATATTCCTCCCTCAAATAAAAAGATTAATTGATCACCAATTGTTTTTTCTACGACCAGGTGTTTTTGGCAAGATAGAACGATGGTCAAACTCAAAAGTAATTCATTGGCTGTGAATAATGCAATTTCTTCCTCTTTCAATGATTTTGAGGAATTAGCACGTTTCCCCACAAGATTCCTGGACATTCTCCCTGTGTTTTCATGGGTGTCACCCCCCACAACCCAAAGATGTGCAGGCTAGGTGGATTGGTCATACTAAAATTGCCCCTTAAATTTGAAAAAATAATTGGGTACACTAAATTTATGAAAAACAATTTCCCACACAGTGACCCAGAGCCGGGATTCGAACCCGGATCCTCAGCGCTATAGGCAGCTGTGCTAACCACTTGCGCCACCGTGCTGCCCCTGGGCAAAGGTAAGGCAAATGGATTATAATGTGGGGAAATACAAAGTGAAAGATGATTGTGTCCACTTTCCGAAAAAAGGCCTTTGGTATAAAGATCTTTGACTTTGTATGGGCGGGGATGGTGCCGAGGGTGGGGAGGACCCTGCTGTAGAGGCAGAGGCAACGGGGGGGGTTAGCGTTGCCAAACCTGCTTCATTATTATTGGGTGGCGAATGTGGACAAGGTGCAGCGGTGGTGGGAAGGAGAAGGGGTAGAGTGGGTTAGGATGGAGGAGGAATCTTGTAAGGGGTCTAGTTTGAGGGTTATGGTGATGGCCAATGGCTCCGAGTAGGTATTCAGGGAGCCCAGTGGTGCAGTCAATGGTGAAGATATGGAATCAGCTGAGGAGGCATTTTAGGGTGGAAGGGATGCCGGTGCTAATGCTGCCGTGCGAGAATCATGGGTTTGAGCCGGAGGGAGGGGGGGGGGGGGGGGGAAGGAATGGATAGTGTATACAGGAGGCGGAAGGATGGGGGGCTGGTCAAGGTGAGGGATTTGTATTTGGAGGAAGGGTTCGCCAGTCTGGAGGAGCTAAGCGGGAGGGTAGAGCTGCCGACGGGTAGTGAGTTCAAGTATCTACAGGTTAGGGACTTTGCACAAAAGGTCTGGAAGGGGTTCTCTAGATTGCTGGGATACACCCTGCTGGAGCGACTGCTGCTTCTGGATGTGGAAGGGGAGGGAAGAATTGGGGATATATGTAAGTGGCTGGGGGAGCAGGGAGGCGAGCGGGTGGTGAAGATCAAGGAGAAATTGGAAGTGGAGTTGGGAATGGTGATCAATTGGGGAGTATGGAGTGAGGCACTGCGAAGGGTAAACGGGACCTCCTCTTGTGCAAGGATGAGCCTGATACAATTTAAGGTGGTGCACAGGGTGCATATGACTCGGGCGAGAATGAGTGGGTTCGTTCATGGGGTAGCAGATGAGTGTGAGAGGTGTGGGCGGGGGCCAGCGAATCAAACACATATGTTTTGGGGTTGTAAAAAATTGGGAAGATTCTGGGCGGGAGTGTTCTCCGTCTTCGCCAGGGTAGTGGAGGAGGAGGTGGACCATACCCTTTGGTGGGGATATTTGGGGTTTCAAAGAAGCCGGAGCTCATGGAGAGGAGGAAGGCCGATGTCTTGGCCTTCGTCTCTCTGATTGCACGGCGACGAATTTTGCTGGAGTGGCGGTCGGCATCGCCACCCGGGGTAGCAGCATGGTTGGGTGCCCTGTATGACTTCCTGCAGTTAGGGAAGATAAAGTAGGAGTTAAGGGGCTCAGCAGGGGAGATTGAGAAAAGGTGGAGGATGTTTGTGACCATGTTTGTGGAGCTGTTCGTCACGGGGGGGGGGGTTGAAAATGGAGGAAAATCTGTACAAACTGTATAGTTGATTGTTGGGAAGAATGTTTCCAGACAAGTTTGAATAAAATGCGCTTTTAAAAAAAAAAAGAGGAAATGTGAAAATGTTCATTCTAGCAGGAAGAAACAAGAAGCAGCATATTAACGGAGAGCACTGAGGTGTTCATTTTCCCTGACTCCAATAGCTCTAATAACACCAACCGCAAAAAACAAGCAAAAGGAAACCAGAATTCCGCAGGATATATGATCTGTCCAGGCCTTCAAAGGAGACGAGCACAGATGGTCAAAAGTCGTAGCAACAAAAAATAAAAACCCGACAATACAATTTTACTGCGGGTGGGGGGTATCCTCAATCCAAGTGAGCATTTGTCCAACCCCATCACCCATCACCACACCAACTATGCACCCATCACCCCGCCGAGGCTCCAACCATCTTCCTTTATCAGACAAGGGGTGTCTAAAATTCACTCCCTTCTCTTGAATGCAAGGATCACAGACCATAAAAAAGGAAAAGACTGTGCATAACCCGCATATAACTTTACCGGTTCAATATGTTTTTTTCTAAAGCAGGATAATAAACAACCCTTGCCCTCATGCTCAAACATCGCACACCCTTGTCAGGAGAAAAGGCAACAACACGATATCAACAGCATAATCACAAGAGAATAAAGTCCAGGATTATTGATTAACAGCAGGACAATAACACCATCTGTGTTACTGGAAAGGGCCAAGGTCATGACAGATTCAGCAAATAGCCCTCAGGGTCCCATAAGAGTTCCATCAAATGAAGAGCCTTCGCCTCCCCACGACTTTGCCCCGGCACCGTGGCGGCTACGTACCTAGGCCCCAGCTGTGGGGGTGGGTGGGAACTGAATAATTAAGGGTATTCAACATCTAGGAAAGCTGGGCGAAAAAAATATGGTCGAGCACCATTATTACAGGATGAGTTCAGTACATTGGTGTGAGGATTTTAGATTGAAATATTAAGACATAGAATCAGTTTGGGTGGAGCAAGGAAACACTAAGTGGCCACAAACATTTGTGTTAGTTATTTGTAGGCCTCAAACAGTAGTGGTAATGTAGGGCACAGTCTTAATCAGGGAATTAGAGATGCAAATAACAAGAGCAATTTAGTAATCATGGGATGGGCAACATGGTACACTGCTACCTCACAGCGCCAAGGAACCAGGTTCGATTCTGGTCTTCAGTGAATGTCTGTGGAGAGTTTGCACGTTCTTCCAGTGTCTGCGTGGGTTTCCTTCGGGTGCTCTGGTTTCCTCCCACAGTTCAAAAGATGTACAGGTTAGATGGATTGGTCATGATCAAAGCGCAGGGTTATGGGGATGGGGTTGGGGAGTGAACCTAGAGTGCTCTTTCGGAGGGTCGGTGCAGACTCAATGGACAGAATGGCCTCCCTTCTGCACTGTAGGGACTCAATGTGGGACTTCAATCTACGTATAAACTGGGTAAACTTAATTAGCACTCATGCTGTTGAGGACAAATTCCTGGAATGTATATGAGACAGTTTTCTCGAACAATATCTTGAGGAACCAACTATATCTAGCGTTGTGAAATTCAAAAAGACTAATTAATAATCATGTTGTGGAGGACCCTTTAGGAAAGAGGGACCATAATATTATAGGATTTTGCATTAAATTTGGAAGTGACAGGGTGGCACGGTGGCTAGCACTGCTGCCTCATGGCACCGAGGACCTGGGTTCGATCCCGGCCCCGGGTCACTGTCTGTGTGGTGTTTGCACATTCTCCCAGTGTCTGCGTGGGTCTCACCACCACAATACAAAGATGTGCAGGGTAGGTGGATTGGCCACACTGAATTGCCCCTCAATTGGAAAATTTTTAAAAAATATTTGAAAGTGACTTGGCTCAATCTGAAACTAGATCTAATTAAAACAAACTATAAAGGTATGGGGGGAAATTGCTGTGGTAGATATGGAAATTCATCAAAATGTATGATGGCAGACATATGATGGCGAGCATTTGAAGAATTAACAAATATTCATTTGCTTGAGGCACAAAACCCAACAGGAAAAGTGATCGAATCATGGCTAACAAGTTAAAGATTGTATTAGATCAAAGGAAGAGGCTAATGGGCAGCATGGTAGCACAATGGTTAGCTGCGAAAAAAGTAGTAAGCTTTAGAAATGTGAGCATTTTAGAATTCAGCAAAGGAGGAACAGGGGCGCCAGTGGCGCAGATGTTAGCACTGCTGCCTCATAGAATTTACAGTGCAGAAGGAGGCCATTCGGCCCATCGAGTCTGCACCAGCTGTTTTGAAAGAGCACCCTACCCAAGCCCACACCTCCACCCAATCCCCATAACCCCACCCAACACCAAGGACAATTTTAGACACTAAGGGCAATTTATCATGGCCAATACACCTAACCTGCACATCTTTGGACTGTGGGAGGAAACCGGAGCACCCGGAGGAAACCCATGCACACACGGGGAGAACGTGCAGACTCCGCACAGACAGTGACCCAAGCCGGGAATCAAACCTGGGACCCTGGAGCTGTGAAGCAATTGTGCTAACCACCATGCTACCATGCCGCCACCTCATGGTGGCGAGGACCCGGGTTCGATCCCGCCTCCGGGTCACTGTCCGTGTGGAGTTTGCACCTTCTCCTCATGTCTGAATGGGTCTCTCCCACGCAACCCAAAGATGTGCAGAGTAGGTGGCTTGGCCACGCTAATTTGCCCCTTTGTTGGAAAATAAAGAATTGGATACTTTAAATTTATAAAAAAAGATGAACCAAGAAACTGATAAACAAAAGGGAAACTAGAATATGAATGTAACGGAGCCAGAAACACAAAAATGGGACTGTAAAAACTTCTATAGGCATGGAAAAAGGAAAACGTAGCAAATACAAATGTGGGTCCATCATAGGCAAGGGCCGGTGCAAACCCGATGGGCCAAATGGCCTCCTTCTGCACAGTAAGTTACATGATTCTATATTAGGGAATTAGGAAATGACAGAGAAACCAAATAAGGTTTGCATCTTCCTTGACAAAGACAGACACAAAGACTCCCAGAAATACTAGAGAATCAAGAGACTAATGAGAAAATAGTATCAGTAAAAAAGTAGTACTGGAGGAATTAATGGGATCGAAAGTTGGGAAATCCCATGGACCTGAATGATCCACATCCCAGAGTGTTAGAAGAGGTGACTGTAGAGATAGTGAATGCTTTGGTGATCATCTTCCAAAATCCTATAGATTCTGGAATGGTTTCTGCAGCTTTGAAGATAGCAAATATAACTCACTATTTAATCGGAAGGAGAGAGAAAACGGAGAATTACAGATCGGTTAGCCTCACATCAGTGCTTAGTAAAGTGCCAGAATCTGAAATAAAGTATGTGATAACTGGACACAAGACTGGACAGAGTCAACATAAATTATGAAAGGGAAATCATTTATGACAAACCTGTTGGAAGTTTTTTTCAGGATGGAAGCAGAATAGAGGGGGAGGATGTAGTGTATTTGGATTTTCAGAAAGTTTTCAATAAGGTCTCACACAGGAGGTTAGTAAATGAAATTAAAGCACATGGGATTGGGGTAACACACTGGCATGGATTGAGCATTGGTTAACAGACAAAAACAGGAGTAGGAATAAACAGGTCATTCTCAGGTTGGCAGGGCTAGTGACGAGTAGTACTGCAAGGATTAATGTGTAGGCTACAGCTATTCACAATCTATATCAATGATTTTGATGTGGGGACCGAAAGTAATATTTCCAATTTTGCTGATGACACAAAAATAGATGAGAAGAGAAGGCAAGATCATGGCAGGTTGAATATAGTATGGAAACAATGTGAACTTATCCTCTATAGTAGGAAAAACAGAAATGCATGATGAGAGATTGGGATGTACTGATGTCCAAAGGGTGTCCTTGTTCACGAATCACTGATGCAGATGTGGTATTGTGTACAGTTTTGGTCTCCTTATCCAAGAATATTCTTGACATGGAGGGAGTGCAAGGAAGGTTCACCAGATTGATTCCTGGTTTAGCAGAATTGTCCTAGGAGGGGAGACTGAGGAGATTGGGTCTGTATTCTCTAATTTACAAGAATAAGATTTTATCTGATACTATTTCTTGTTGAGCTCAACAGAGTGGATGCAGGATGGGGTGGCATGGTAGCACAGTCGTTAGCACTGTTGCTTCACAACGCCAGGATCCCAGGTTCGATTCCCGGCTTGGGTCGCTGTCTGTGCGGAGTCTGCATTTTCTCAGTGTGTCTGCGTGGGTTTCTTCCGGATGCTCCGGTCCACCCCCACGAAAGATGTGCAGTCAGGTAATTTATACATTCGGAATTCCCCCCCCCACCCCCGTACCCGAATAGGCGCCAGAATGTGGCGACTTGGTTTTTCCACAGTCACCTCATTGTGGTGTTAATATAAGCCTACTTGTGACAATAAAGATTATTATAATAGGAAGGATATAGCCCCAGGCTTGGGGTGTCTTTAACCAGGAGATAGTGTCTCAGAATAAGGGGTAGGCCATTTAGGACTGAGATGAGGAGCAATTTCTTTACTCAGAACGTGGTGAATCTTCGGAATTCTCTATCTGAGAGCTCCAGAGGCTCAGTCATTGAGCATGTTCAAGACAAAGATTGAGAAATTTTTAGATATTAAAGACATCAAGGGATATCGGAATAGTGCTTGAAAGTGACCGAAGTAGAATCAGACATGATCTAGGTAAATGGCAGAGCAGCTCAAGGTGCTGAATGGTCCACTCCTGCTCCTATCACCTATGCTCCCAATATCAACTGCATTCATACTCTGCTCAAGTCTTGTTTATTTCAGTCATGTTTATACTTTTAGGTATTAGCAATGATCAGAAGGCAGATGCGACACTTGGGGGCAGTTTTTCCTTTTCCACAAAAATAAAAAGGAAAATCGGTTACATGGTTAGGGAATAACCTGATTTTCAATTAAAATGAAATAATAAAAATACACTTTCCAGTGATTCAGCTTCAGTTATTAGAGATACATGAAATCAAAAACAGGCTTTGCATTGGAATTATCCCAGTTACACTTTGGATTTACATCTAAGTTGCCAATGTAACCACAATCCAATTTGCAATCCTGCTTTGATGGAGTTCATCAGCATCATGAAGCATTATAAAATCATGCTTTATATTGAGAATGACTGCACGGATGGGTCGGGAGTCACGGAATAAGTTTAAAAAAAGACTGAACAACAGCATTTTAAGTGATTGAAACAGCAATTCCTAAAATGGCTTGACATCTATATAACTACACCGTAACATTTATAAAGCTGTCAGAATAGAGACGGACAGTCTGGGGATACTCACCCAGGACAATGAGCTTAAAGGAGCGTGAACTGCCTTCTCCTGAACTACTCCAAAGACATTCAGACATAATCTAATTATTCATGTGGATGAGGACCAAGCTTGAACCCAATCACAATGGACCTTGGCCAACTAGAGTCTCACTGACCACCAAAATCTAATCACTTTATTTTTAAAAAAAATTTAGAGTACCCAATTATTTTTTCTCAATTAAGGGGCAATTTAGCGTGGCCAATTCACCTACCCTGCATATCATTTTGGGTTGTATGTGTGAGACACACACAGACACGGGGAGAATGTGCAAGCTTCACACGGACATTGACCCGGGGCCGGGATCGAACCCGGCTCCTCGGAGCCGTGAGGCAGCAGTCTAATCACTTTAAACAATGGAGTTGAAACAAGCTCATTATGACCATGTTTGGTGACTGGTCCTTTGCGTACATAAATACTTATTTGCACAGTCAACGTGCAGAAAGACCATGAACTGATTAACAGCAAGATCATTTGTGGTACCGTTTCTCTCCAGCCAATCAGCAAGTATACACTGCCTGTGCTCTGACCACTCTACACTGAAGCATCTTTAATATGAACCAAGCAGTTGTTGACTCCAGAAGAGAATTTGCCATCGATATATTAAATCATCTCAAAGCAGAATGCGAATAGATCACCGAGCACAGCCTGAAATCATCCAAGTCTTCAATCCATAGGACCTATATATGATTTGACATTCTTTTGGGATTGGTAAAATCATTTCATTAACCTCTGTTTTGTAACTTACTCCTGTGTGCGCGCATGAAAGTTGGCGTTTTAAAAATAAATTTTACACATTCTTACATCACAAGTACAATAAATACTATTTCCTTTTCTTTAAAAAATGTACAAGTCCACCTGTCCGTGTGACGTTTGCAGACACAGCACTTAAGCATTCACTGAATTGGTCAGCAAATTCTCTTTTGAAACACCAGTTTGCAGTCAACCAAGAGGTAGAAAGAGAGGGAATGAACCATTCTACCATTCATCACCTGGCTGAAATTTGGAATGAATCACGACTTAAATGCATGCGTTACTTTGGCATTAAACATTCCACACAGCCAACTCATTATAAATGCAGAGACAGCAGGGGCTGAGCTCTATTTTTCTCCTGTTCCTACTCAATGCAAAAAAGAAATTCTGGGAAAAATTATCATAATTAATTTCATAATCTAAGACCAAACTCTTCTGCTGGACTGCATGCTGTAATTGGGAGGTGCCATCATTCTTATAAAATGAGATGAGAGCTAATCTAAATAACAGATTGAATGGAGGAAAGCAAAAGAATTAACATGCATTGTTAGTATGGCATCTTTCATCGTCTCAGCAATCCCAAAGTACTTCATACCAATTCATGTTTGAAGTGCACTCACTGCTGTAAAAGTGATAGACAAATTGTGCACAGAATGATCCAACAAGTTAAACTATTTCAGTGAAATAAAATCAAAAATACTGAGGATGCTGAAAATCTGAAATATATTTTCCGCCAAATCCAGCATGATGGTTCCACCAAACACATCTTTCCCCCTTATCCTTATCTGTCGGCATGCCGAAGGGACCGTTTCCTCCATGACACCCTGGTCCACTCCTTTAACACCCCCCAACAATTTAATCCATTCCCCGAGGCAATTCACAAGCAATTGCAGACTGTGCAACATATACCCATTTACCTCCTCTCTCGTCACTGTCCAAGGCCACAAACACTCCTTCCAGGTGAAGTAGCGTCTCCCTGTACTTCTTTCCATTCCGTTTACTGCATTCACTATTCACACTGCAATCTCTTCTACATTAGGGAAACCAAACTCAGACTGTGTGGCTGCTTTGCAGGACACCTTTGCCCATATTGGTCTCGTATCCCCATTTCTGTCCTCGGCCTGCTACAATGTTCCACTGAAGCCGAACGCAAGCCTTTGAAGGAAAAGCATCTCATTTTCTGATTAGGCGCTTTGCAGCCTTTAGGACTCTGAACAGAGTTCAACAGCGTCAGACCATAAACTCTGTACTTCATATTAATTCACCCCCCCCCCCACCCCCCCCGGGTTAGTTTGTATCTTGTTTGTTTTGCTTTCAGTCAGCACTGATCCTTTTTTTTGCCATTAACACATTCTACTATTTTACTTTTAGACAGTGCTAACCTTTATTCTGCTACTAATACCTACTCTGGACCAAAGCTCCAGTCTTTAATGCTATCACCACCACTCCCTTTTCCTTGTGTTACATGACATCTTTGTTATTAATCTCTCCTGCTAACTAACCTATCCCCGATCTTCTGTTTTGCACCATCTGCCCCTCTCCTCTTTTCAACAGCATAAAGCCCATCACAAGTCTACCTCTCTCCAGTTCCGAAGAGTCATATCTTACTCGAAACATTACCTGCTTCTCTCTCCCCAGATCTGCTGAGTTTTTCCAACATTTTGTGTTTTTAATTATAATCTATTTTAGTGAATTCTCCTTCAAATAGTGTGGTGGGGCCTTTTAAGTCCACATGATGGCAGACAGAGCCTCTGTTTACCATCATCTGAAAGATCATTGAATTTACAGTGAAGGGGGCCATTCAGCCCCTCGAGTCTGCACCAGCTCTTGGAAAGTGCATCCCACCTAAGTCCACACCTCCACCTTACTCCCTCAACCAGTAACCCCACCTAACCCAAGGGCAATTTATCATGGCCAATCTACCTAAGCTGCACATCTTTGGACTGTGGGAGGAAACCAGAGCACCCGGAGGAAACCCACGCAGACACGGGGAGAACGTGCAGACTCCGCACAAACAGTCACCCAAGCTGGAAATCGAACCTGGGACCCTGGATCTGTGAAGAACAGTGCTAACCACTGTGCTACAATAAGGTCATGCATTGCATTGTCATTTTTGGATTTATACCTACAAATGGCCACATTCTACTCCCTGTAGCCACCTAAAATGGCTGATTCCGATTAATCTGGCCAAAACCCGATGTAAAATGGCTAACCGAAAAGGCTGATGGGAAAAGCAGCCATCAGGGCACAAACGGACAGCTGCAGACATAGTAGCGTATTCGGCTCTGGTGAAGTCGGCCCAGATCGATACCTGCGACCATTAGCAGCACATCAACACAGACATCTGCAGTTTAATCGGCTATCCCCGGGAACAATTGCAACATATTAGCAATTGAATGCCGATCCAGACCTCTCGGCGCCAGCAGTGGCCGAGACAAAGAAAGGTGAACGACCACCCCCCGATCAAGGAATCGCCCCATTATTGGAGCATATCGAACCCAGTGATTGGGAACAAGTCCAATCAATTGGGACCAGGGTCAAGGTCCGCCCCGAGAGGCGGGAAGCCCCTGGGACCTATAAAATATAGGGGCCAAGTTCAGATCGACCCTTCTCTCCCTTCTTCTCCTGCTCGCAACCTTCGCAAGAACCATCGACCAGCAACCGTAAGTTTGACTCCAGCGATCGACTTGTATCAGCCCTTTGAATCCCGCAGGCCAGACCCAATTCGATAAATCATTTGTTTCCCTGACCTGGTGGGCCATTCCCAAAAGTTAAGTATTGGCCAGTAGTGGTAGGTAGTAGTCTAGAAAGTAGGATTATTGTGTAAGTATTTATTGCTGTACATAATAAATGACCGTTGATTTCAATCTTACTAAGTGGTGTGCTGTCTTATTAATCATAACTAGAGCTTGAACCACGTGGCGGTATCAGAAAGATACCTGGCGACTCGTGAGCAAAGGTGACAGAATTAGAGCTAATAAAACTAAGACTAATAAGAGCAACATCCCTAACAAACAGCAACCTGTAGCCATTAATTTCATGTAAAGCACATTTAAATACTTGAGATGGCATGAGGTACAATATAAATGTCTCCATCTTGGGCGGCATGTGGCACAGTGGTTTCCACTGCAGCCTGCGGTGCTGAGGACCCGGGTTCGAATCCTGACCCTGGGTCCGTGTGGAGTTTGCACATTCTCCACGTGTCTGCGTGGGTTTCACCCCCACAACCCAAAGATGTGTAGGTTAGGTGGATTGGCCACTCTAAATTGCCCCTTAATTGGAAAAAGAAAATAATCGGGTACTCTAAATTTTAGGAGAGAATTTAGTGAGAATTTTACAAATTTCCAACTATCGGCATCAAAAAAAAACAACTTTATTGTTGTTCAGCATATTTGTAACTTTCAAATGATGTTGTTGAAACATTTAATGGGTAACAAATTAATGCAGCAATTTTAAAAAGGGCAAGAAACATTTGGTGCGCTATCAAAATATTCTGTGATTACCTTTGCTTAAAATTAAATACTGTGGTTGTGGAAAGTACTAGATAAATGCAAATCTTTTTTTTTCCCTTTATAAAACAGCCTGTCTACAAATCATGAGTGCTCTGGGCTTTACATGGTTACAATGGTGGCCAAATAAACTTAAGCATAAACTGCTCACTGACCAAATCGTTAAGGACGTGGCGCCCGAGGATTTGTTAGTTTATTGCTTGAACAATGAAACAGTAAAGCATTGCAGGTACAGGCATTCAGACTTGCAAACTGAAAATACAGTATGTTTTTGAAAGAGCAGCCATAAATGCTTTTAAACAAACGCAAATCACTGCGGATGCTGGAATCTGAAACAAAAACAGAAAATACAGCAAGTGTGACAGCATCTGTAGCGGGAGAAGGGAGCTAATGTTTCGAGTCTGGATGACTCATTGCCAATGCCTTTAAATAGGCAGGCTACACCCACCACATCCCCACAGGAACACAGGATAGTTTAATAGATTGAAAAAGCATTGCCAAAGCAAGTTGATCCTCCAAAAGTTCAATCTTGGGATATGTTTCCACAAACCAGATATTACAACAGCTTTTCATTAAAGAGAACTAAAAATGGCAGATCTCCCACACTAAGAGAATAATATACCACAATGTCAGTTTAATTGGGGAGTACTTAATTATTCCTCATGAAGGATAAGTGGGGGCACACTAACCTTTAAAAAAAATTAATTTAGAGTGCCCAATTCTGTTTTTTCCAATTAAGGGGCAATTTTGCATGGTCAATCCACCTACCATGCACATCTTTGGGTTGTGGGGGCAGACACAGGGAAAATGCGCAAACTCCACACGAGGGAGGGAGTGCAAACCCCACACGAGAGAGGGAGTGCGCGCAAACTCCACACGAGGGAGAGCGCGCAAACTCCACACTTGGGAGAGCGCGCAAACTCCAGACGAGGGAGAGCGCGCAAACTCCACACGAGGGAGGGAGTGCGCGCAAACGCCACACGAGGGAGGGAGTGCGCGCAAACTCCACACGAGGGAGGGTGTGCGCGCAAACTCCACACGAGGGAGGGAGTGCGCCCAAACTCCACACGAGGGAGGGAGTGCGCGCAAACTCCACACGAGGGAGGGAGTGCGCGCAAACTCCACACGAGGGAGGGAGTGCGCGCAAACTCCACACGAGGGAGGGAGTGCGCGCAAACTCCACACGAGGGAGGGAGTGCGCGCAAACTCCACACGAGGGAGGGAGTGCGCCCGAACTCCACACGAGGGAGGGAGTGCGCACAAACTCCACACGAGGGAGGGAGTGCGCGCAAACTCCACACGAGGGAGGGAGTGCGCGCAAACTCCACACGAGGGAGGGAGTGCGCGCAAACTCCACACGAGGGAGGGAGTGCGCGCAAACTCCACACGAGGGAGGGAGTGCGCGCAAACTCCACACGAGGGAGGGAGTGCGCGCAAACTCCACACGAGGGAGGGAGTGCGTGCAAACTCCACACGAGGGAGGGAGTGCGCGCAAACTCCACACGAGGGAGGGAGTGCACGCAAACTCCACACGAGGGAGGGAGTGCGCGCAAACTCCACACGAGGGAGGGAGTGCGCGCAAACTCCACACGAGGGAGGGAGTGCGCGCAAACTCCACACGAGGGAGGGAGTGCGCGCAAACTCCACACGAGGGAGGGAGTGCGCGCAAACTCCACACGAGGGAGTGCGCGCAAACTCCACACGAGGGAGTGCGCGCAAACTCCACACGAGGGAGTGCGCGCAAACTCCACACGAGGGAGTGCGCGCAAACTCCACACGAGGGAGTGCGCGCAAACTCCACACGAGGGAGTGCGCGCAAACTCCACACGAGGGAGTGCGCGCAAACTCCACACGAGGGAGTGCGCGCAAACTCCACACGAGGGAGTGCGCGCAAACTCCACACGAGGGAGTGCGCGCAAACTCCACACGAGAGAGTGCGCGCAAACTCCACACGAGGGAGTGCGCGCAAACTCCACACAAGGGAGTGTGTGCAAACTCCACACGGGCAATGACCCGGGGCTGGGATCGTACACGGGTCCTTGACGCTGTGAGGCAGCAATGCTAACCACTGTGCCACCAGGCCGCCCGGGGTCACGATAACTTAGTCCTAATTATGGAGGCTGAAATAAAAGGCACCATTTCTACAAATACGTAGACATTTCTGCTTTCAAGAACTGTTTAATTCCAGTGAATCAACTGACTTCCTTTTATTCCCTAAACGTACCTCATGCAAAACTCCAAAAGCATCCATCATTGGTCTAGGTTTAAACTTGTGACTTTTTGACACTGTTAACATTACTGTAATATCAACATAAATCTGGCAGAAAACCAAAGGAACTTGAAACAGACATTTGACTAAAACATTGCTATTTTTAAAGTATTTTAAAATTAAAGTATAAACAGGGTAGTACGGTGGCACAGTGGTTAGCACTGCTGCCTCACGGCGCCGAGGTCCCAGGTTTGATCCCGGCTCTGGGTCACTGTCCGTGTGGCGTGAAACATTCCTCTCCCCCCCCCCCCCCCCCCCCCCCCCACTATATTTGCATGGGTTTCGCCCCCACAACTCCTTAATTCGAAAAAATTAATTGGGTACCCTAAATTTAAAAAGTATAAATGTATGCATTAATGAATTCTATGGTTTGCTGAACCAATTTTGCAAAGAAGCTTAAGGAGAAAAATTAGGCTGGATTTTCAAGCTTCAAAGGCGGAATGACAATGCATTATCGGCATCACCAAGTTCCCAAGAATCCATAAAGATTTATTTCGACCAGAATGATTGATACCGGTGCTGAAAGCCAATGTAAGTGCCTTTTCAATTTCTATTTATAAAAGATGCTAGGAGATGCAGCCTTAATTACTCCTTTGGGTAGAAATTTCTACATTCTCACCACTCTCGGGGGGGGTTCTCACACCTTATATTTATGGTCCCCCATTTTGTTTTCTCAGGATGTTAGTTCCTCTTCCTCAAAA
This sequence comes from Scyliorhinus torazame, assembly GCF_047496885.1. NCBI lineage: Eukaryota > Metazoa > Chordata > Chondrichthyes > Carcharhiniformes > Scyliorhinidae > Scyliorhinus > Scyliorhinus torazame. The sequence continues at coordinate 34,510 of NW_027308383.1, read as the reverse complement.
ACTCAGAAATGTGGGGCTGGATTCTTCCGCCCAGTCTGCCGCAAGAATGTCCATTGACCATGTCCATTGACCTTGGGCGGGATTCTCCGGTCGTTGGGCGAGCGCGGTCGGAGAATCCCCCGCCCCTCGTTCATTTTAATGTTTTTATTGATGGTCAGTGATGAGTGGATGATCTATACTGGACACTTCCTGTAGGGTCCCCCACAAGCACAGATGCCAGTCTGCATCAACGTAGCTTCAGTCCATGCTGAAAGAAACAGCTGAACGCAATGGATACAGAAAAGGCTATGGGCCCAATAACATTGCAGCTGTAGTGCTGAAAGTTGTTCTATAGCCTCCAAGAAATCTTTTCCAGATATGCATCTATCTTACCCAAGTATGTCCTGCCCTCAAAAAGCTGGACAAATCCAATGCAGTTAATTACTGCCATATCAGTCTACTGGAAGGTGTTGCCGACTGAGTAGCATTTACTTATCAATAACCTCCTCACTACAACTCAGCACCAGAATTCATTGTAGCCTTGGTCCAGACATGGACAAAAGAGCTAAATTCCAGAAATGAGGTGGGAGCGACTACTCTGGACATCAATGTTGTCTTGTGTTTTGTTGCAATCTTCCTCAATCTACATGCTAGCACAGTGGTTAGCACTGTGCTTCACAGCGCCAGGGTCCCAGATTCAATTCCAGGCTTGGGTCACATGTGTGTGGTATCTGCATGTTCTTCCTGCGTCTGCATGGGTTTCCTCCGGGTGCTCCAGTTTCCTCCCACAAGTCCTGAAAGAAGTGCTGTTAGGTCATTTGGACATTCAGAATTTTCCCTCCAGTGTACCTGAACAGGGGCCGGAATGTGGCAACTAGGGGATTTTCGCAGTAACTTCATTGCAGTGTTACTATAAGCCTACTTGTGACAATACACCACCCATTTGGGGGCAGCACAGTGGCTAGCACTGCTGCCTCACGGCGCCGAGGTCCCAGGTTCGATCCCGGCTCTGGGTCACTGTCCATGTGGAGTTTGCATATTCGCCCAGTGTTTGCGTGGGTTTCGCCCCCACAACCCAAAGATGTGCAGGCTAGGTGGATTGGCCACGCTAAATTGCCCCTTAATTGGAAAAATGAATTGGGTACTCTAAATTTATCAAAAAAAAAACTAAAGAAAAACCACACCACCCATATTAAAATTGCTATTTTAAAACGAAGTTCTAACTGATACTTCTGACAATTAATCAAACCCAAAGAGTTTCCTCAATTTTAATGTCTCATTAACATCCAATACAGTTTTCATAACAGCCATAAGGCCTAGAAGCAGAAGTAGGCCATTCGGCCCATCAGGTCTGCTCTTCCATTCAATGAGATTATTTTTTTAAATTAAAAATTTAGAGTACCCAATTCATTTTGTCCCATTAAGGGGCAATTTAGCGTGGTCAATCCACCTACCCTGCACATCTTTGGGTTGTGGGGGCGAAACCCACACAAACAAGGGGAGAATGTGCAAACTCCACACGGACAGTGACCCAGAGCCAGGATCAAACCTGGGACCTCGGCGCTGTGAGGCAGCAGTGCTAACCATTGTGCTGCCCTCATTCAATGCAATCATGACTCTGATCTGATATAATTCTCCACTTTGCTGCTTTATCCCCAAAACTCTGGATTCCCTTATTGATTAAAAATGTCAATCTCAGCCTTGAACTTATTGGGCGACCCAGCCTCTACAGATCTGTGCGGTAAAGAATTCCACAGATTCACTACCCTCAGAATAAATTCCTCCTCATCTCCTCGACCGCTTACTCCGAGATGGTGCCCTCTGGGTCTAGACTTTCCCGTAAGAGGAAACATCCTCTCAGCATCTACCCTGTCAAGCCCCCTGAGAATCCTCTATGTCTCAATAAGGTTGTCCCTCATTCTTCCAAACTCCAAAGAGTATAGATAGGCCGAACCTACATTAAGTTTTATAAATTTAGAGTGCCCAATTCATTTTTTCCAAATTAAGGGGCAATTTAGCGTGGCCAATCAACCCAACCTGCACATCTTTGGGTTGTGGGGGTGAAACCCACGGAAACATGGAGAGAATGTGCAAACTCCACATGGACAGTGACCCAGGGCTGGGATCGAAGCTGGGACCTCGGTGCTGTGAGGCAGCAGTGCTAACCACTGCACCACTGTGCTGCGCTTCAGAGCAGATTGTTGAATAATGATAATATACTTTATTGTCACAGGTAGGCTTACATTAACACTGCAATGAAGTTAGTGTGAAATGCCCCGAGTCGCCACATTCTGGCGCCTGTTCGGGTACACGGAGGGAGAATTCAGAATGTCCAAATTACCTAACAGCACGTCTTTCGGGACTTGTGGAGTGAGATGGAAGAAAAATATTTCTTTTTTCAGATTTGTGGAGCATCAATCAGGCAGGGAAATGCCGCAAGGAAGAGCTGCAGAATTTGATAATGTCAAGTTAACACAGCATGGCAGAAAAATGCCTTCTCATTTGCACATTATTTATGTTTTCTGCTTATTTATAAGGTCACCCTGGAGAAATTGGGTCAATGTGTTTCGCAAAATACTTAACCATAGATCAGTGTATAAAATCACAATGGTAATACTCAGCGTAGTAGAAGGAAGGACAATATGACAAGTTTAAACAAATGCGAACAAAGAATGAAATCAGAACTGTAACCAAAATGAAAAAAGGTCTTTTTTGGAGGCCCTGAAGTGGGAAATTTTGATTCACAAATTTATACTCAAAATGCATAGCGCCGAGCTCCAAATATAAGGGAATGATCATGACAGCCATCCATCAAATAGTGTTCCAAACAAATCTGTTTGACAGCAGACATTAGTGTACATTAACAGCTCTGCAATAAACATCTCAGAATGCCAAGCTGCAATCAGCACCCAAGATTTGTTTCATATTATCCCATAATAAACTGTCACCAATATAACTCAACAGCAATTTATTTGCCAAATTATCAAGTCTGTCCACATCTCATCTGGTGGGAGCTGAGGAGTGGGGATTTTTTTCCACCGGGTTGACAAGATCTGAAATGTTGTACGTGAAAAGGTGGTGGAAGCTGAATCCATAAATAATTTTATGGATAAAAGCAAATTACTGCGGATGCTGGAATCTGAAACGAAAGCGAAAATGCTGGAAAATCTCAGCAGGTCTGGCAGCATCTGTAGGGAGGGAAAAGAGCTGACGTTTCGAATCCGATGACTCTTTGTCAAAGCTAACAGAGAGAGTGTGAAATATTAATACTGTGGAGTGAGAATGAAAGATGAGTCATAGCCACAGAAACCTTGGGAAACGGGGTGCTAATAGCCACATAAACCAAGGGGAAAGAGTGCTGATGGCAGTCCCCAGAGAGAACAAAAGATATGAAAAGATGCGAAAGGCCAAACAGCAGAGAAACTATCAGATCATTTTATGGAAATGGTATATAATTATTCTTTCAAAGAGCTAGCATGAGCACGATAGGCAGAATGGCCTCCTGCTATGCTGTAAGCTGCTCTGATTCCAAGTTAGCCTCATAAAAAAAAATCCAAATCATTAATTAAGCCTTTCGATGGCAGAACATAACAGAACTAACAGAAGCAGTCACTAAACAAAAACGAGAGCTACATTAGCGATTCCTTTGAACATAACTTTTGGTGAAATAAATCACACAAAAGTGAGACAGTGTATTAAAAAATCACATTAAGCACAATTTGTTCTCCCAATGTAAGTCACTAAAACCCAGCAAATTCAAATGTGTTTTGCAGTAGAACCTATTCTGCACTCATAGTTCACAAAATGAGGAAGGAGCTCAGCATTAACAATCCACTATCCAGCAGATTTCTACCATTAGTAATGTGCAGCTGCAATGGTTCATCTCTTCCACTCCCCTCAGTTTGTCAGATGGTACCCAGTTTGAATGGTCACCTGTGCTGTAAATTCCAGATGTATCAAAATAACGGTCCTTTTCGAAAACACATTGTCAAACTAGGAGCATTTAAGATTATGGCTTGCTGGTTTATTCAATGATGTCCTCTTCTTCATCTTCCACCCACCCAGTCTGCAGAAGTTTAGTGCATCAGCAAATTAACCTTGAAGGACTTTAGTAATTTTAGTCACCGAAGTTACAAATAATTTGTTTCTTAACCTCTTCCAATCATACAACAATCTGTACCAGCCTCCCCGAACAGGCGCCGGAATGTGGCGACTAGGGGCTTTTCACAGTAACTTCATTTGAAGCCTACTTGTGACAATATGCGATTTTCATTTCATTTCAACAAGGATACACCGACAGAGGTTCAAAAAGGTCCCAGATGTGGTTATGTTTATTGGGCCACCCCAGAAGATTCTTGAAAGTTCTGGATTCCAGGTATCTTCCCTTTAATTTCTGTTTCAGGGATGCTGAAGTGTGTATGCATGGATTCAATTTGAGATCAGAGCTAGTTGACTAGTATCTCTGTGAAAGATGCACTAAGTTCACATACAAGAATAGTTAGGAACTTATTCCAGTGACAGTGAGGGGGAGAAAGAGAGGTTGAGGTACAGGTCAGCCATCACCTAAGCTGAATGATCTGCTCCTGTTCAAGAAGTTTTGAACACTAATTTTTGCACTCGGTTTTCATCAAAGGTCAAACATTGATTCAACTAAGATTTCCAATTGATAAAGCATGGAATTGTGTGAATTAGACTGGAAATTCCAATGCAGAGCCCTACTACAGCGCCTTTCAAACTGAAGCCTCATGTGCCTCTGTGCACTTGCAACACAATTAACTACAAATGGAAAGCATCACCAGTAGTTGCACTTTTTACATAAAAACATTGTATGTGGTATAAAAATTATGTAATAGCTATTAAAACAAATGATATTAGATTGTGTAGGAATGAATAACAACAGTGCTCTCTTACTTTAAAAATAAATCTTAGCTTTGCAACAGCATGTTTCACATTAGGCTAACATGTGGTTATTATTTGAGTCATGTTTTTTGTTAACATCAAGAATAGAAAAATCAGTCACATTCAAATGTCAAAAATCAAATGAGTGTCGCTGGCTGGGCCAGCATTTATTGCCCGTCCCTAACTGCTCTCTGTTTCAGAGGGCACTCGAGTCAACCCCATTGATCTGAAGCCACATGTAGGCCAGACCAGGAAAGGATGGCAGGTTTCCTTCCCTAAAGGACAAGGCTTTTAAGACAATCAACAATGTTTCATGGTCATCATTAGACTTTTAGTTCCAGATTTTTATTAAATTCGGGCCCCCACATCTTGCTCTGGGTAGAGTGGACGTGGAGAGAATGTTTCCACTTGTAGGAAAGACCAGAAGCAGAGGACACGATCTCAGACTAAAGGAACGATCCCTTAAAACAGAGGACGAATTTCTTCAGCCAGAGGGTGGTGAATCTGTGGAACTCTTTGCCGCAGAAGGTTGGGGAGGCCAAATCACTGAGTGACTTTAAAACAGAGATAGACAGATTTTTGATCAATAAGGGGATCAGGTAAATATCAGCCATGATTGAATGACGGAGCAGACTCGATGGGCCGAGTGGCCTAATTCTGCTCTTATGGGTCTCTGGATTACTAGTCCAGTGACAATACGCTGCTCTGCCCATCATGCTGTAATTGTAGCCCTCCAGAAACTAAGGGACAACGTTTTGCCTCTCTCACCCTGTCGTCAAGTTCCTCTCTCTTTGCGATAGAAACCTCTTGCCCAACTTAGTAAGCATAAGCCCACATCATGCCTGTGCATCTCCTGCCTGTGCCCCAACCCAAGGTGACTTTAGGCACACTCTTAGCTCCATATCTACTGTCATTTGGCCACCATCATTTCCTCCTCCCATTTGTTCTCGACTGCTTTAGGCCCACGTGCTCTCTCATCGGACCCTGTTCCACCTTCTTCTCTGGTCCCAGACCTACCTTTCCCCCATGCTGCTTCCTTGCACTGATGTGAATGACAGTACCAAGATTGAAACATTTTACATCACTGCGAGAAATATGGCATTTTAATAATTTTTCTCTTTTGTGCACAAATAATTAGGAGACAGTTTTCCAATTTGAACTCGGTTTCCTTGCAATTTTAATAATAATAATATTTGTCACACGATAACACTGCAATGAAGTTAGTGAAAAACGCCTAGTCAGCACATTCCGGCACCTGTTCAGGTACACAGGGAGAATTCAGAATGTCCAAATTACCTAACAGCACATCTTTCGGGACTTGTGGGAGGAAACCAGAGCACCCGGAGGAAACTCACGCAGACACGGGGAGAACGTGCAGACTCCGCACAGACAGTGACCCAAGCCGGGAATCGAACCTGGGACCCTGGAGCCATGAAGCAACAGTGCTACCCACTGTACAAGTGTTACGTGGCATAGAAATTATCGATCAGCATTAATTTATACAAACCTCTTAATTTCATAAGTGTTAGATATTTTTGTTTCAGGATTGTCACATTCAGAAATCTGAAAGTATCACTAAATAAAAATCTGGGAAGAGATCCACTGGGCACCACAGTAAACATCTCTGACGTGTGCCCCCACCATTTGTTCCCCAGATTTTACTAAGACCACTCTTGAACAATCACCACATTCATCAAGGTGTTTCAAAGTAATTCACATATAATGAATTAAGCTGTAACAGAATGAATGGGGAAGATGTCATTATTTTACCCAAGTGTTGCAAGTATTCAGGGAAAATTAGATAAATGTGAAATAGGTGATGATGCACGGTTATCAGAAAATACTAGGATAAATTCATAGAGCCGGTAGTCTACAGCACAGTAAAGGCCCATCTTGCCAATGCATTTGCGCCAGTCAAAAATAATCGACTATTCTAATCCCACTTTCCAGCACTTGGCCCATAGCCTTGTATGTCATGGCATCACAAGTGCACATCTAAATAATTCTTAAATGTTATGAGGGTCGCTGCCTCCACCACCCTTTCAGGCAGCGAGTTCCAGACTCCCACCACCCTCTGGGTGAAAAAGATTTTCCACACATCCCCTCTAACCCCTCCTGCCCCTTACCTTAAATCCATGCCCCTGGTCATTTATCCCTCCACCAAGGGGAAAACATTCTTCTTGTTTACTCTATCTATGCCCCATATAATTTGAAACATCTCAATCATGTCCCCTCTCAGTCTTCTCTGCTCCAAGGAAAACAATCCAAGTCTATCCAATCTTTCTTCATAATCTCCAGCCCAGGCAACTTCCTGGCAAATCTCCTCTGTATCCTTTCAAGTGCTATCACATCCCTCCTATAATGTGGAATTTAGAATTGCACACCATACTCTAGCTGCGGCCTAACCAGCGTTTTATACGGTTCCAGCATAACCTCCCTGCTCTCAAACTATATGCCTTGGCTAATAAAGGCAAGTATACCATATGCCTTCTTAACCACTGTATCCACTGCCACCTTAAGGGACCAGTGTACATGCACACCAAGGTCCTTCTGATCCTCGGTGCTTCCCAGGGTCCTGCCGTTTATCCTGTATTCCCTTGCCTTGTTTGTCCTGCCCAAGTGCATCGCCTCACACTTATCCTGATTGAATTTCATTTTCCACTGATCAGCCTGTCTGTAATCCAAGGCTATTCTCCTCACTATTTACCATCCCACCATGTTTTTGTATCATCTGCAAACTCATTGATTAACCCCCCTACATTCATGTCTAAATCATTTAAATAAACCACAAACAGCAAAGCCCCAACACTGATCCCTGCGGGGCACCACTGGACACAGGCTTCCAGTCAGAAAAACACCCTCGACCATCCTCCTCTGCTTCCTGCCACTCCGGTCCAATTTCTTTGGATCCCATGGGCTCTGACCATCACTCAATCCCCATGTGGAACCTTGTCAAAAGCCTTGCTAAAGTGCAAGTTTGCTACTTCAAATGCATTTCCCTCATCCACACATCTGGTCACCTCTCCAAAACATTAAATTGGTCAGATATGACCTGTCCTTAATAAAATCATGCTGACTGTTCTTGATTAATCCCTGCCGCTCCAAATGCTGATTAATTGGGTTTCTCAGAATTGCTTCTAATAGTTTCCCCACCACTGAGGTTAGACTGACTGGCCTGTAGTTTCCTGGTTTATCCCTTCCTCCCTTCTTGAATAATGTTACCACATTGACTATCCTCCAGTCCCCTGTTAGCACTGTGGCTTCACAGTGCCAGGGACCCGGGTTCGATTGGGTCACTGTCTGTGTGGAGTTCTCCCCGTGTCTGCGTGGGTTTCCTCTGGATGCTTCGGTTTCCTCCCACAAGTCCCCAAAGACGTGCTTGTTTGGTGAATTGGACATTCTGAATTCTCTGTGTACCTGAACAGACGCTGGAATGTGGCGACTAGGGCATTTTCACAGCAACTTCATTGCAGTGTTAATGTAAGCCGACTTGTTACACTAATAAAGATTATTACTACTTTTCCTGTGGACAGAGAGGAATTGAAAATTATTGCCAGCACCCCTGCGATTTCCTCCCTTGCCTCACACAACAGCCTGGGATACATTTCCTCCGGCCCTGCAGATTTGTTTACTTTAAAGTGTGCCAGACCACTCAGAACGTCAAAGAACAATACAGCCCAGGAACAGGCTCTTCGGTCCTCCAAGCCTGTACCGGTCATGATGTCAACCTTTGCCAAAACCCTCAGCACTTCCTTGTGCCATATCCCTCTATACCCATCCTATCATGTGTTTGTCAAGATGCCTTTTGAACACCGTTAATGTATCTGCTTCCACAACCTCCCCTGGCAACGCGTTTCAGGCACTCACCACCCTCTGCGTAAAAACCCTGCCTCACACATCTCCTCTAAACCTTGCCCCACAGACCTTAAACCTATCCCCCCTGATAACTGACCCCTCCACCTCCTCTCTGTCAATGTTAATCTCTTCAATTTTATACAGTCCTTCTCCCTGATTTTTATATCTACACCGTCTCTCTCATCAGTGAACATCGCCATTGAGCGGAACTTACCAGCTGATCACGCCTGCGGGATATTCCGATCCCACCAACGGTGCATGGGTTTCCCGGCGACGAGTGGTGCAGTCAATGGGAAATCCCGTCGACAACAGTAGGACCAGAAAATCCCACTGGTGAGCCGCCTCCACCGTCAGAAAACACAGCGGGTTGGTCAGTAAATCCCACCCAAAGTATTCATTTAGAACCCTACCTACATCTTCCAGTCCACATACAAATTACTATTTGGGTTCTTAATGGGCCCTACTCTTTCCCTAGTTATCCTTTTACCCTTAATGTACTTGTAAAACAATAGATTACATAGATGACATAGAATTTACAGTGCAGAAGGAGGCCATTCGGCCCATCGAGACTGCACCGGCTCTTGGAAAGAGCACCCTACCCAAGGTCAACACCTCCACCCGATCCCCATAACCCAGTAACCCCACCCAACACTAAGGGCAATTTTGGACACTAAGGGCAATTTATCATGGCCAATCCACCTAACCTGCACATCTTTGGACTGTGGGAGGAAACCGGAGCACCCGGAGGAAACCCACACACACACACGGGGAGGATGTGCAGACTCCGCACAAACAGTGACCCAAGCCGGAATCGAACTTGGGACCCTGGAGCTGTGAAGCAATTGTGCTATCCACAATGCTACCGTGCTGCCCCCATGTAGGATTTTTCTTTATTTTACCTGTCTGTATCCTTTCATGTCCCCTTTTTCCTCTCCTAATTTCCATTTTCAGTTCCCTTTTGCACATTCTATATGCCCCTCGGGCTTCTGCTGTTTTGAGCCCTCAATATCTGCCATAAGCCTCCCTTTTTCTCCTTATCCAATGCTGTATATCTCTCGATATCGAGGATTCACTGGATTTGTTGGCCCCACCCTTCTTCTCAATTGGCCCAGTCTTCTCCTCATTTCCTTCTTGAATGTGTCCCAGTGTTCTGTCACAGATTTACCTAAAAGTGTCTACCCCCAGTCCACTCTGACCAAATCATATTTATCTTATTATAATCTGCCTTCCCCCAGTTTAGAACTTTGATCTCAAGCCCATCCTTGTCCTTTTCCATATCAATCTTCAATCTAACAGAGTAATGATCACTGTCTGCAAAATACTGTTACTTCAACCACTTGCTCAGCCTGGTTATCTAAAATTAAGTCCACGACCTCCCCCGCTCTTGTAGGACATTCTATATACTGGCTTAAAAAGCTCTCCTGGATGCATTTTAAGAATTGAATTCCCTTTAAACCTTTTACAAGATTAGATCGCGAGGCACTTGGAAGTGCATGGCAAAATAGGACTGAGTCAGCACGGCTTTGTCAAAGGGAGGTCGTGTTTGACAAATCTGTTAAGAATTCTTTGAGGAGGTAACAAGCAAGTTAGTCAAACGAGAACCAGTGGTCGTGATTTATTTAGATTTCCAGAAGGCCTTTGACAAGGTGTGGCATAGGAGACTGTTAAATACGTTAAGAGCTCATGGTGTTAAGGGTAAGATCCTGGCATTGATAGAGGATTGGCTGACTGGCAGAAGGCAGAGAGTGGGGATAAAGGGCTCTTTTTCAGGATGGCAGCCGGTGACTAGTGGTGTACCTCGGGAGTCGGCGCTGAGACCACAACTTTTCACAATATACATTAATGATCTGGAAGAAGGTACTGAAGGCACTGTTGCTAAGTTTGCAGATGATACAAAGAACTGTACATGGACAGGTAGTATTGAGGAAGCACGGGGGCTGCAGAAGGACTTGGACAAGCTACGAGAGTGAGCAATGAAGTGGCAAATGAAATACAATGTGGAAAAGTGTGAGGTTATGCACTTTGGAAGGAGGAATTTAGGCATAGGCTATTTTCTAAATGGGGAAATGCTTTGGAAAACAAAGCACAAAGAGACTTGGGAGTCCTTGTTCACGATTCTCTTAAGGTTAATGTGGAGGTTCAGTCGGAAGTTAAGAAGGCAAATGCAATGTTAGCATTCGTATCAAATGGGCTAGAATACAAGACCAGGGATGTACTTCTGAGGCTGCATAAGGCTCTGGTCAAACCTCATTTGGAGTTTTGTGAGCAGTTTTGGGCCCCATATCTAAGGAAGGATGTGCTAGCCTTGGAAAGGGTCCAGAGGAGGTTCACAAGAACGATCCCTGGAATGAAGAACTTGTTGTATGAGGAACGTTTGAGGACTCTGGGGTCTGTACTCGCTGGAGTTTAGAAGGATGAGAGGGGATCTTATTGAAACTTACAAGATACTGCAAGGCCTGGATAGAGTGGACGTGGAGAGGATGTTTCCACTTGTAGGAAAAACTGGAACCAGAGGACACCATCTCAAACTAAAGGGACGATCCCTTAAAACAGAGATGAGGAGGAATTTCTTCAGCCAGAGGGTGGTGAATCTGTGGAACTCTTCGCCGCAGAAGGCTGTGGAGGCCAATTCACTGAGTGTCTTTAAGACAGAGATAGATAGGTTCTTGATTAATAAGGGGATCAGGGGTTATGGGGAGAAGGCAGGAGAATGGGGATGAGAAAAATATCAGCCATGATTGAATGGCGGAGCAGACTCGATGGGCTGAGTGGCCTAATTCTGCTCCTATGTCTTTTGGTCTTATCCTGGCAGAGTGGTTATGCAAATACTAATTCAGCAATATTATGGTATTTTGACAACTTAAATTAAGTTTGGAACTCTGAAAATAAAAAGCTGTTATTTGTAAAATTAAAAAAAATGTTGCCACAGTCCCAGAGGACCATAAGCTGCTCCCACTGAGAGCTGACTGGTGGGTGGTGATTTAACCTGCGGGTCACCACACCTTGGGTGAGGTTGAGAAGCCTGGGTCTTCATGAAAAACCTCAGCTGGTATAGGAATTATACCCATTCTGTTGGCACATTCTGCATCATGAACCAGCCTTCCAGCCAACTGAGCTATTGGTAAAGTTGGCATGAAGTTGTCAGTTTGCGGTTTTTAAAAAAGCAACTATTTCACTAACGTCTATTAGGGAAAGAAGCCGGTCATTTCATCGGGGTGTGTATTAATTATGGTGTTTGAAGTAATCAGCTTACTGGTTTACATATGCTATCAAATGCTCGGAAATGAAGTTCAAGATAGGGTGATCTCGGGTGTGTGGGTCGGGGAGAGCAAGGTGTCGGCAATACACCAGGAGTTGAAAGAAGAGGGGGAAGCGCTGGTAGAAGATTTGAAGGGTAAATGGGAGGAGGAGCTGGGGGAGGGGATCGAGGAAGGTCTGTGGACTGATGCCCTAAGTAGGGTTAATTCCTCCTCGTGTGCCAGGCTCAGCCTGATACAATTTAAGGTGGTCCACAGAGCGCACTTGACGGGGGCGAGGTTGAGTAGGTTCTTTGGGGTAGAGGACAGATGTGGAAGGTGCTCAGGTAGCCCGGCGAACCATGTCCATATATTTTGGTCATGCCTGGCACTGGAGGGGTTCTGGAGAGGAGTGGCGGGAGCAATATCTCAGGTGGTGAAAGTCCGGGTCAAGCCAAGCTGGGGGCTAGCAATATTTGGAGTAGTGGACGAACCGGGAGTGCAGGAGGCGAAAGAGGCCGGCATTCTGGCCTTTGCGTCCCTAGTAGCCCGGCGAAGGATCTTGCTAATGTGGAAGGAGGCGAAGCCCCCCAGCCTGGAGGCCTGGATAAAGGATATGGCTGGGTTCATAAAGTTGGAGAGGATTAAGTTCGCCTTGAGAGGGTCTGCGCAGGGGTTCTACAGGCGGTGGCAACCGTTCCTAGACTATCTCGCGGAGCGTTAGAGGAAGGTCGGTCAGCAGCAGCAACTTGGGGGGGGACGTCCTGGGAGGGGGGGCGGACTGCCTGGGAGGGTGGATGAGCAAGAGATAACATGAAGGGTTGGGGAAACTGGCACGTACGGGTGAGGGCCAGTGTACAAAGCTGTGTAAATATATCATTTTGCCATGTATATATCTTGCTCTGCGCGATTTCTCGTTTTTTTTTTTGTTGTGCGGGGGGGGGGGGGGGGTTTATTGTTTGTAAGGGAGAAAAATTGTGTTAAAAAACTTTAATAAATATATATTTTTTAAAAAAGGAAATGGCAGCCATTACCAGTGGAATCGAGGACACTCAGTCTAAAGCAATGAACATAATTAACTGTCGTTTAAGTACAAAAATTGGCAAATACCAAAAGGATCGATTACCCGTTGTAAGAATCTCTTCAGAATGAGTGGGAGATCTTGATGAATATCAAAAGTTCTCTTTATCAAATTCATCTATTTTATCTTATAGCAAATCTTCACTACAGGCTTGACCTAGCACTTGCTAAGAGGGGCAGAGAGAGAAATTGATTTGAGTTTCAATACAGCCATTGGTGACATCAGCATGCTGGTCCTTTAGCTGGTCTATCAGAGCATTATGTTGTTGCAAATAGTCTGTTGGGAAATAAGCTCGCTATCAGACCGGTGGTTTATTTTGGCCAATCACAGAAGCTTACAGACTGTGGCAATGTGCCTTTATTCCTGGCTGACAAAATAAATGTAATAAGGTGACCAGTGCTGCCTTAACAGGAGAAAAATAAAATGGAGAATCGCCTCCACCTAATAATCTTTATCGTCACAAGCAGGTTTATATTAACACTGCAATGAAGTCACTGTGAAAAGCCCCTTGTCGCCACACTCCGGCACCTGTTCGGGTACACAGAGGGAGGATTCAGAATGTCCAATTCACATCTTTCGGGACTTATGGGAGGAAACAAGAGCACCCAGAGGAAACCCACACAGACAAAGGGAGAATGTGCAGACTCGATAAAGACAGTGACCCAAACCTGGGACCCTGAAGCTGTGAAGCAACAGTGCTACTACTGTGCTACCATGCTGCCTATCCAACTGACCTCTATTCCTTGCAACCACTTAACCACCTTGAATATACAATACCAATTAAAAATTTTGAACCAAACGGTCCACCCCAAAAATACAATTCACAGGATGGATCTTCAAAAGGAGATCAGTTATTGCAGGGAAAACACTGCTTCATTGTTGGGTTTATTTTACCAATCTGTAATAGACTTAATTGCCTTAAACATCTAATCTCACCACAGCATCTCTCACAGGCAAAGGAAAAGGTCAAATGGGAAGACTAGATGTACGCACTACCCCAAATCTAGATTGCCAACGTGTTCAACAAGGTCAGACCTAAACAGGCTAGGCCTACACATAACGTCCTGAATACATTTTTCTGCAAAGCCAAAATTGTCTTCGACAATAGATTTAGTTAACTCGTCTCATTAATTGTGCCCGAACAGCGCCCTGTGCAAAGCAGTGCAGCTGCAGCAAGCTCCATTTCATTGAGACAGAGAGACTTTTTGTTGAGTTACTGTAACACTTGCATTCAAGGTCGCATTTTACACCGCCATCATTTGCATACCATATTTAAACTCGGAGACATGAAGGCTGCATGGAATATTTGCATCTTTCTATAAATGTAATAACCCTAACATAAAAATAATTTTTTCCCCAAAGTGCAAATTCATTTGCCCATTTACAAATTGTTCAGTCAAAATCCACGAGGGGCAGGGAAACCTTGGAAGAATATCCTTTAATAAGTGACACATCTATTTTTAGAGGGAAAAATATGGCAGTGAGGAAATAAGAGGTACTCCAAAATGGGGAAGGAAACACATTTAAAAAGTGGTATATTTCTCATCAAGAATATCATATAACTAGTGTGTAAATACAGCTTCCCTAACCCATGTACTAGCAGTGAATATTCTGACCAACATTTCTGTACGTGTAAGGAATGTGATGGACAAACATTCTTGTGCATAGGAGAGTGATTGGCCACTATATATTCAAGTACTTGCATTCAAGAACATTGTTCTAAGCTGGTTTTAGATTCTGTCAGCTTGTCCCGACTCTCTGCAAACCTTCACATGACAGCTGGATCAGTTCCCAGCAAACTGGGGCTCACAGCTTTATTAAAAAGGCAGCTGGAATAGCAATACAAGCATGGTTGCTGTGGACTCCTGCACTGGCTTCCAATCGCCTAAGAGGGCGAGAGCGAATTCTTTCAGATTTTTCAAATTTTAATCTGTTTGTTGCCGCCCGGAGGAGATTAACATACCAACTAGTGGATAGGGGGAGCCTAATCATGATGCTTCTTCCAAATTACAAGTGCAGTTACTTCCCTCATTAAAGCCCCAGCTTAAATTGGTAGGACTAAAATATCACCACTATTTGCAGAACTTTCAAAAACTGTTGTGACAGTACAAGTTGATCACTAACTGTCTGTTTTTGACACAATTGGTATGCTAAAGCAATGGGGGGGAAAGAGAATCGCAAATTGGAAGCAGGGCAGAGTATTCTCAACTGTACAGCACAAAGTGCGTTCAATAAATCACAAGACTTTTAGCACTTGCTGCAAAAGTGGCGTGTTACATGCAAATGAGCCTAATGCTCACATTTTAACAGTTCAGCAAATTTAGATAGCATTTTCATGCATAAATTTAGATACCTTTTTCATGCATTAACATTTATACAGCTATAAAAACATGCAGTTCATGCTACACCTGACCATTATTTCTGGAAATACCTGCATGATGAGATCTAACGGCAGAGAAAAAAAGCGCCATTCGACATGGGGGGAAAAATGGCTGCTTCCACTCAGTGTTAGACCATAAGACAAAGGAGCAGAAACAGGCCATTCAGCCCATTGAATCTGCGCTACCATTCAATGAGATTATGATTGACCTGATATAATCCTCAAATTCACTTTCTCGCCTTATCCCTATTAACCCTTGATTCCCTGACGGATTACAAATCTGTCCATCTCAGCCTCAAACATACTTAAATGACCTATCCTCTACAGTAAACAATTCCACAGATTCATAACCCTCAGAGAAGAAATTCCTCCTCATCTCGGTCTTAAATGGGTGACCCCTTAACTCAGATTATGCCCTCTGGTTCTCGACTCTCCCACAAGAGGAAGCAACCTCAGCATCTATCCTGTCAAGTCCCCTGAGAATCCGATTAGTCTCAATAAGGTTGTTTCTCATTCTTCCAAGTAGACTCAACCTCCTCAACCTCTACTGATAAGAAAATCCCTCCATATCCGGGATCAATCTAGTCCTTCTCTGACTTGCCTCCAATGCTAGTATAATTTTCCTTAGATAAGGGGACAAAAACTGTTCATAGTGTTCCAGGTGTGGTCTAACTAGTGCCTTGTATAGTTTTAGCAAGACTTCCCTACTTTTATACTCCATTTCCTTGGAAATAAAGACCCATTTGCCTTCCCGATTACCTGCTGAACTTGCATCTTGTTACATGAGGGAGATATTAGGAAATTGGGTCCAGAAATAAGACCCCAATGTAGCAGGGGTTAAACAGTTTGAGGGGAGAAAAACCTGCCAACACAGAGTCAGAGGGATACACCCTCACCTGGCTGAGTTGCACTGTCCAGTCAGACCTGAACTCTTTAGTGGGAATGCACAGGATGCTCCAGATCCATTACTCTTTGGGACACTCCTGTCTGACCAGTTATTAGCCCATTACAGAGTCTGATGGCCTCTTTGTCCATCAATGGAAGGTTAGCTGCATATCAATAGCATGGCACTATTCTTTTGCATAAAGGGCAGTGGGCAATCAAACAGCCAAGATAACGCTGATGGGTTATCAAGCCTGAAAACCCCCGAAGAAAACTGAGGGGCTTGGTGGAACTTAGAGAGAGAGAAGGAATGCTGTTTTTAACAGTTACAGAGGAGAAGGCTTTGGAAATTGACTGAGAATGTCATAAAAGTTGCCACTGAGGCAGGCTTTCAAAAAAAGGGTGCAGAACTATGTCCCTACCAGAAGAAGAATTGCTGTGTATATGCAGGAATTGCCTTTAACTGCCTGTGAAAGTGGCATGAGAGCAGCATGTTTTATTACAGTGTTAATTAATGGGAACTAGAGTGTAACGGTTAAGAAACTGTATGTAATCTGTTCTTGTTAAGGTTGAAGTTTAAAAGTTTAAATATTGTTTTCTTTTCTTTTAATAAATTTGTTTATAATCAAGCCCCATTTCTTATATTATCACTCCTGGAACGAAATGATCTTTCCTCATTGTCTTAAAACTTAGTTACGGTCCTGTTTCAGCCTGTTAGCTACTGTTTGGAGCTGACGAGGCATCCATAACAATATTAGCTTTTTGCGATTTATGCACGAGGACCCCCAAATTCTTCTGTGCTGCACCTTTCTGCAATCTTTCTCCATTTAAATAATATTTGGTCACTTTATTCTTCCTACCAAAGTGTGTAACGTCACATTAAGACAACTACCAAAGTCACTCTACGTGGGAAATTAATCAGTAACATTTACAAATTCTTAGGCTAAAGTTAAGATCATTTTCCTAAACTTTGCATATTAGTGGTTAATAAAACACTGCTTGCAGTCTGAAGACTGGGCAATGTGTTAATCAGATGAATACTGTTTAGCTTTCAGACCATGTTCATGTTTAGAAAAAGACTAAGTGAAAGCTTGAAGGGAAATACTCCAAGCAGTATCTTTTCCAGCATTAGATATCATTAAATAAAGAGGGGAAAACCCAGAATATGCATCTGCCTGCAGTATCGATAAAATGCTTAAAGGCCTTAACATGTCTCCTGTAGATTATAAACCACTGTGCACGGAGCATCTATTTCAATCTCTTATTTTCCCAGGTACAGGCAGAAAATGGAGGCGGATTATTAAATTTTAAGTCTGACTCTTAAATATGGTTATGTAAATTACAAAGCTCTATTGGACAGCAAAATTAAACATAACACGCTGGGCAGGTAATAAAATCTCCAGAAATTGTAACTCATATCAACTGACCTTTACACAAGGTCAATAAAATTGCCAAAATTGGATTCTATTTAAACTGGAATGTGCATCAGAAAACTATATACTGAATAATTAAGTAATAACATGCTTTTCTCATGTCTCCTTACAAAATATCCCAGTGGGTTAAGTGGTCTGACATGACCTAATTCACCAGTGCCTAGCTTTGAACCTTGTTCTGACATTGAGGTGAGGTGCCAAACGGAATCAAGATGATCCCCAGAATGAAGCAGGGGAGGCAAAGGGTAGGGAAGAGAACTAAAATAAAAGTCAGTGTGCCAGGGAATCAAAGTAGATTCATCGCTCATCTATAAGATCACTGGAAAGCAAGTTAAAATATATTATTGCAGAAGAGGTCTCCAAACGCATCACATAACTTTACAGTACAACCTCACGTTAAACATCACGATGGAGGTTTACAGCAATTTACGCAAAATAGTCAAACAACTTTTTAAAAAGAAAAACTTGGTTTCTAGCCAAAGCCTTTTTGTCAAATATCAAAGAAGCAAATGAGAAATTCTCATACTTTGAACAGACAAGGCACTGGAGAATCTGTGCACTGGACTTGGATAATCTCGTGCCTATGAAAAATAGGGCACACCGGAGCTTTAAGCCTCTGTGGCATCATTTCAACATAATTACAATGACATAATTTCACAATCTCTCAGCAGCTGTCTCAGGGCATCACAAATAAATGTGACAGCTCCAACAGGGATAAAAGCATGTCCATGCGTCATAAAGCAGCTATGTGACATAACAGGCCAAGGAAACACTTCCGTTCAAGTTCAGAATGGACAATTCAAACAAAATTGCCATCCTAATTTGAAATCTGTTGCCCAAAATTAAAATCACAATGTCAACTGAATCAAACAAAACCAGTCTCACATGTAGCACAAAGAGATAACAATACAAGTGCACAAGACATTTAAGGTTTTCAACAAGTTCTCAATGCATAAACATGCCAATTAGGTGGAGTAGGCCACTTGGCTCCTCGAGCCTACTCCGCTATTCAATAAGATCATGGCTGATCTGCTTCGACCCCCCATTCCTGCCTACCCCCGATAACCTTTCATCCCCTTGATGATCAAAATTTGATCTCGCTCGGCCTTAAAAATACTCAAAGACTTTGCTTCCACTGCCTTTTGAGGATGAGAGTTCCTGAGACTCTCAAAAACAATTCTCATCTCTGTCTTAAATGAATGATCCCGGAGTTTTTAAAAAGTGACCTCAGTTCTACATTCTCCAACAAGACTCCTCTAAACTCTAGTGGATACAAACCGAACAACCCTCCCATCCCTGGTATTAGTCCAGCAATTCTTCTCTGAACTACTTCTGACGCAATTTACATCTTTCCTTAAATAAGGAGACCTATACTGTATGCAATGCCATACACTGACTGAACTGGCTTGTGATTGTTTGATACCACTAAGACGCAATGTAAAGTATAAAAAACATGCACCATTTGCAATCAAAATGATAGACTGTGTGTGTCATACTCAGTCATCATTTATTTTTTCACTCTGGTCCCTCACCCCAACTGATCCCAAGGCTGAGGTCTCTCCTGCCCTCTTTTGAATCTTCCTTGCCCACGACCTGTCCCAACAAAACTAATATTCCCATCAACTCCTGTCCCATTAGTCGTCCAATTCAACCCAAAGCTTCTTGCCTGCCCTTGATTTCCATCTTTTTCCCTCCACTGAGTCATTGGGGGTGCTCCCATCCGCTTCAGGCCTCCTTCCATATAGCTCTCAAACTTCCCTTTCTCCCCATCCATCCCTTGAAATCCTGAACGTTCATCTAATTGTCAGAAAAATGTGTTCTTGCCCAACTATCTGCAGGTGTCACTGCATTTGTCGATGTACCATTTGTCAATGTACTCTGTCGATTATTCATTTTTGTCTACGATGCACGTAATGTGCACGTTCCCTTGGCCGCAGAAAAATACTTTTCATTGTACTTCGGTACATGTGACAATAAATCAAATCAAATCATATTGGTCGCCTCAATGCCACTTGCTCATTTTTCCCCCTCAAAAGGCCATCCCTAATTGTTAATTCTTCTTAACCAACAAGCAAACCCTTACAATCGATGAATGCCTTATAAGCAGCATTAGGATACTTGCTACTCTATATCCATTTCCTGACGTAACGATAGGTTTTCTCCAATGAGTCAAAATAGAAAAACAATTTCACGGTTCAGCTGGTAGTTCTTGCTCTAAAGACTCTGCACAATTTAATATTGAGGAATGAATACGTGGGTGGCAGGGTGGCACAGTGGTTAGCACTGCCGCCTCACGGTGCTGAGGAACCGGATTCAACCCTGGTCCCGAGTCACTGTCCGTTTCGAGTTTGCACATTCTCGCCGTGTCTAGGGGGTCTCACCCCACAATCCAAAAATGAGCATGGTAGGTGGATTGGCCACGGCAAATTGCCCCTTAATTGGAAACAAAATAATTGGGCACTCTAAATTTATTTTAAGAAAAAGAGAAATGAATACTTCAGCCAGACAAAAGTCACTTACAAAAATCACTTACCCTTTTTGAATTTGTGTACTGGAAGTTTTTTCAGCTGATCTTTACGTAACCTGTTCCTTCTTGCCCGGTGTCGGTCTTGGATAAACTTTGAAATCTAGAGAGTAAAGCAATGAGGTTACAAAACATTTATTTATTCTAGAATGTGTGCACACCAAATTGAAAGATCTTTTCTCCCTGTACAGACAAAATTATCCCATCTTGTTGATCAATAAATCTCAAATGGGTTCAATATTCAAAGAAAAAGTCTTAAAAATGACAACATTTATATGGCACTTTTCACAACTGTGGGACTTCCCAAAGCGCTTTGCAGAAAATTAAATACTTTGAGTGTAGTTACTATTGTAGGAAATGCAGGTGATCTGCGCACAGCAAGCGCCAAGAAACAGCAATATGATAACGACTATACACTCTTGCTTTCCTGTGATGTTACTGAGGTATAAATATTAGCCAGGACACTGGAGATAATAGCGTCCTTCCTCAAAATAATGCCAACAGATCTTTTACTTGTATTTATGTAGCACCTTTCATAACCTCAATGTCTCAAAGCATTTTCAAGCAAATTTAAATATTCATTATAATGTAAAAAACTACACCAGGTAAATCTGTCTAACTCCTCCTTAAATTTACTCACTGTCCCTGCATCCACCGCACTCTGGGCTAGAGAATTCCACAGATTCACAACCCTTTGGGAGAAGTAGTTTTTCCTAAAATCTGTTTTAAATTTGCGACCTCTCGTTTTAGAATGCCCCACAAGAGAAAGCATCAACTCCACGTCTACTTTGTCCATACCTTTTAGCATCTTGCATACCTCAATTAGATCTCCTCTCATTCTTCTAAACTCTAGAGTATAGGCCTACTCTGTTCAATCTCTCTTCATACGACAAACCCCTCATCTCTGGAATCAAGGTTCAGCTCAGGGAAAGAAACATTTAAGTTGTGCAATGTTTGGAACAGTCTGCTGGACAAATTTAAGAGTCTTAAAACTTCAGTGGGAGATAAATAATCATACTCTCATCTTCTTTTCCCATTCCCCTCCCCCATAAGATGATAAAAATGAAAATTGAATCAATCTGCACAAAAGGCTGTATTAGTCATAGTGTAATAGTTCCACTCTTGCCTCCTGTATTCAAAGGTTGTGGGCCAAAGACTCGATCACAAAATCTAGGCCGGCAGTCCAGTGCTGTTATGAAGGAGTGGCATACTGTTGAAGGTCTTTCAGATGAAACATTAAACCAAGTTCACATTTGCCTTCTTAGGTGAAGGTAAAAGATCCCATGGCACTATTTTGAAGAGGCGCAGTGACTTCTCCAATTGTTATCCCTTAACAGGAAGTCCTAGCTGCCCAATGATCCCACAACCAACAACAGTAAGAAAAAGATCGGAGGGGGGGGAAGAATGTATGTAGGAGTTTGCTGTTTGCAAAGTTTCTGCTGCATCTTCTACATTGTAACCATTGGCATCCTTCAAAATTAGGTAATTGGCTGTAAAACACTTTGGGGCATCCGAAGGGTGTGAAAGGCACCATATAAATGCAAGTGCAAGCTAAACAGGACTGAGGAAATGGGATGTGAAACACTATCTAGCCAAATTAATATAAATATTGTAACAACACTTAATTACCATATTTTATGCTATTGAAGTTAATGAAAGAATGGGCATAGGCATTTGTGTAAACACCTTTTCCCAAACCTTGATATCATGAAGCTGATCAATGGTTGGGGATGTCTGCTGTCAAGCAGTGATTCTCCTGTCCATGGAAATGGAGAGAGAAAAACCCGAGCTGGCCAGTGATCAAGCCTAAAGTCCTGGCCAGTGATTTTAAGCAAGGTTATAACCACAATACCTAAAACAGAGCTTCGGGATACTGCAACAGGAAGAAATTCCACTTAAAATGTCCACTTCCAGGTTGCCTCTAACCAGCAATTACAAATGATGAGAACAGGCACAAGAGGTGACAGTGTCACCAGCAAACACAGATTTAAAACATTTAGGCTCAGGCAGCAACTCCAGGGAACATATGTAAACATCTTAAGACAGGAAATAATTTTGCATAGTTAATAAGTTATGTGACATTCTTTGGCTCAAACATAGATCAACTCCTTTATTAGTTCCATGAAAAGGTCAGCTCAACTATTAGTACCATCATTTGTGCACTGGATTCCTCTAGTGAGCACTTCAAGCCAGGAAATGCCATTATACAGCTTAAATGCATTTTAACTGTACTAAATTTTTCATATATCAATGCAATCGGTGTCTAACTATTCATGTTAGTCTTACTGAAGAAATAATTATACTGATAGAGCACCAATGACTAAGATAAAAGTTATTTGCATTCCAAGTGTTAATATTTTTATTGTAATTTGTTTTAATATATAAAAAGTGAAATTGCATAGTGCTTTGTTGCTGAGGAAATAAATATCTAATAAGATAAGGTGGGTCAAGAAGACTGTTATTTCTGAATATTTTAAAAGGATTATCTTTATGGGAAAAACAGGATAGGATTGTGCACCGCTCCACAGAACTCCCCATAGGAATTCCTGATTCTGGCTAGTCATTTGGGAAGAGTCAGGTGGAAATAAAGGGAGCAGAAACCAATGGTTAAGTCCCTGACATCCCTGAATTAAAACACTGATAGGTTCGTTGCCCATGCTTTGGGTCAGATACTAGAAGATCCGTAGCAGGGGAAATGAACTTACGTTAACCAGAAATTTAGTTA
Organism: Scyliorhinus torazame; assembly: GCF_047496885.1. Classification (NCBI taxonomy): domain Eukaryota; kingdom Metazoa; phylum Chordata; class Chondrichthyes; order Carcharhiniformes; family Scyliorhinidae; genus Scyliorhinus; species Scyliorhinus torazame. The sequence continues at coordinate 11,516 of NW_027308383.1, read as the reverse complement.
ACTTTTAGAAAAATTTTAAAGTGCCCAATTTTTTAATTCCAATTAAGGGACAATTTAGCATGTCCAATCCACATGCCCTCCACATCTTTGGGTTGTGGAGGTGAGACACACACCGATATGGGTAGAATGTGCAAACTCCACACGGACAGTGACCCAGGGGCCGGATTGAACTCAGGTCCTCACCGCCACGAGGCAGCAGTGCTAACCATTGCACCTCCATGATGCCCCAATTTAGTTAATTTAATGGAAATTTAATTGATTTAATATGCTTGTTGTCATCTTGAACATTAGTAAACCTTTCAAATGCTAAGCGATTGCATTTTTGAGGAGGGCGGCTACGGGTAATGTATTAGCATAGATAGAGGATTAATTAACTGACAGGAAGCAAAGAGTGAGGATAAATGAGTGTTTTTCTGGTTGGCGATCAGTGGCTAGTGGTGTGCCTCAGCGATCAGTTTGGGGCCACAATTGTTTACAATTTACAGACAATTTGGAGTTGGAACCAAGTGCAATGTGCCAAAGTTCACGAATGACACGAAGATGAGTGGTAAAGTGTGCAGAGGACACGGAAAGATTGCAGAGGGAGTGGGCAAGGGTCTGGCAGATGGGGTACAATGTTGGTACATATGAGGTTATCCATTTTGGTAGGAATAACAGCAAAATTGACTATTATTTAAATGGTAAAAAATTGCAGCATGGTGCTGTGCAGAGGGACCTGGGCGTCCTTGTGCATGAATCGCAAAACGTTGGTTTGCAGGTAATTAAGGCGGCAAATGGAATTTTGTCCTTCATGGCTAGAGGGATGGAGTTTAATAGCAGGGAGGTTATGTTGCAGCTGGAGAGGGTGCTGGTGAGGCCACAGGTGGAGTACTGTGTATAGTTCTAGTCTCCTTACTTGAGAAAGGATGTACTGGCACTGGAAGGGGTGCAGAGGAGATTCACTAGGTTGATTCTGGAGATGAGAGGATTGGCTTATGAGGAGAGATTGAGTAGACTGGAACTCTCCTCATTTGGAATTTACAAGAATGTGGGGGATCTTATAGAAACATAAAATTATGAAGGGAATAGTTAAGATAGAAGCAGGGAGGCTGTTTCCACTGTTGGGTGAAACTAGAACCAGGGGTTATCGCCTCAAAATAAGGGGGAGCAGGTTTAGGACTGAGTTGAGGAGGAACTTCTTCGCCCAAAGGGTTGTAAATCTGTGGAATTCCTGCCCGATGATGCAGTTGAGACGACCTAGTTGAATGTTATTAAGATAAAGATAGATTTTTGAACAGTGAAGGAATGGAGGGTTATGGCGAGCGGGCGGGTAGATGGAGCTGAGTCCACAACAAGATCAGCCATGATTTTATTGAATGGTGGAGCAGGCTCGAGGGGCCAGATGGCCTACTCCCTGCTCCTAATTCTTATGTTCTTTCAATTATTGATTAGAGACAATTATTGATTCATGCAGAAAATCTAAATTTGATTTCCAACTGCTTAAATTTAATCAAGCCAAAAGTGAACAGCCCGAAATAAAAGTAAAAGAAATTTTAAAACATGTTTGTTTTGACTGATGATACTATTAAATGAAGTCTAAATAAAACCTAATTAAAATTTGAAATTATTCAACCCATAACTTCCTCAGAGAGGCAATCAGTAGTGGATTGTCACTCTGTAGCGATTTACCTGCACTTAAAATGGAAAGCGACAGTTCTCGCCCGAACTTCCGGACTCAGGGTAAGGCTGAAGAAGCAAAATTCAGCCCCTTTTACAGCACTAGCGGCCATAAAAGCAGGTGTATTTAAAGGTCTCACCACAAGGGAGAAGGTAAATTACTTTTTAAAAAAAATACATTGAGTACCCAATTCACTTTTTCCAATTAAAGGGCAATTTAGCATGGCCAATCCACCTACCTTGTACATCTTTGGGTTGTGGGGGCGAAACCCATGCAAACACGGGGAGAATGTGGAAACTCCACACAGACAGTGACCCAGAGCCGGGATCAAACTTGGGACCTCGGCGCCGCGAGGCAGCAATGCTAACCACTGTGCCACCGTGCTGCCCTGGGAGAAGATAAATTTCCAAAGTAAGTGAACGGGATATGGGGATGGTGGATCCTGTGCAGGAGGCAGGGGATACCGCGGGGAATGGAGTTCTTGGTTGGGGGGAGGTGGTGTGTGGGGATCACATGGGTTGACGGGACTGTACCGTGTGGGACTTGGTCTGGGTGTGTAAAATAGTTGTCTGAAGTAAGAAGTGCTTTTTTTTCTTCCAACTATTTCAGAGTAACTATGAGTGTAAAACTGGCAGAGTCATTCAAAGTTACTGATTTAAATCCCTTCTGTCTGCACAAGACAGTCCAGGGCCAGTTAGCCCTTCTGGACAATTGCCGGATAAACCCTCACATGGGAACTTCCTAGAGGAATTCCCCAGCGCACCTTTTGTGCACCTACACCCCTCCATCCCCTACCCCAAATCTGATACTGGGAAGGACATTATGGCCCAATTCAATGATGAAACAGAAAATTATTTGCTGAACATAGGTTTCAAAAATTCATGATTAAATTCAAAAATTCATGATTAAATTTAAACTGTTGTTAAACAAGGAAAATAATTCAACAAAATAAGAACAGCTCAGGATTTTACAGCATTGAAGTTGTAACAGCTAGCCCACTGAATGGTAAATCCCTCAAATTATGGAGCCAAATTCAGAAGCTGCAATTAACACTTGGTACAGGCTCCAAGTTTAAAAAAATCAGCTATGATCATTGGATATTGTTAGAGCACAGAAATCTCCTTTAATAAAGCTGAAGTTGATCAATTACACACAATAGTAGATTCTTGCATGCAACTAACTATAACTTATCCAGAGATGCATAGACATCATATATAGATCAATAAACTATCAGAACCCCTTGATTAGGTTATTACCTGGCAATCAGATCCAGGATTGCATTGTTCTATGGATATACATATGCAAGTAATCTAATCAAAAAATGCAGACCTTTATTAGAATAAATGGGTATGTGAGAACTGAAACAAGTGGATCAAATCACAACAACAAACAAAGGAACAAAGACTGATCTGTTTAGAATTGTAATCTGAATGTTGTGATTAGACTGGCGTCTTAGTTGCACCAATATCCGATCTTCTGGCTGAGAACACCAAGAGACATTAAATAAGTAATCTCTGCTGTTTTAGATGAGACATTGAGGCTCCACTTGTCTCTCCTCAGGTGGAGCTGGAATGTATTGCGTCGCCTCTTAATGAATAGCCGACCGATGACTTCACCTAATGTCTCAGTTATCCCCCAACCAACACAGTCATTGTTGTTTATGGGAGGAACTTGAGACTTGCTACCGTGACTATTATTCAAAAGTGATTCTTTGGCTGTAAAGTACTTCGGTATATTCCAAGTTTGTGAAATGCACTGGAAGTCTTTCTCGTTCCATTCTAGAACCCAAGTTCACTCTCGGTCAGAACAATGGCATTGAAGCCACTATTTCTTGATGGCTATTAAGGGCCCTAACAGCTGGGATTGTGCAGTTAACATTACATCAAAGCTTTGAGTTCACTGTCATTCCAATTGTGAAATTTACATCAACTTCTAGCCTTTGCAGGTGTAAAAGTCAAGTGCAGAAATCCAGTAGTTGCCATCACTGATTCCTTGCATCACTACAGGCCACTCATTCAATGGTTGGTGGCGATCACTAGTGAGACTCACACATACGGAATTCAATCATGTCAGCTATATCAAACAAGAATGCTGATGTGAAACTGTACTTACAGGACCCAATACTTCCTCGGGTGAGAGAATGAGACAACTGGTACAGAAGTAAAGTTTAGATAAGATTCAGTCAAATAGTCTGAACGCTAAGAAAGTAAATGACTACATTTTGCAAGCTTTATTATTTTGAAGTGATTTATATTCCCAGAACCCTGCCGCGATGTCCAAATTAGCAGAGAAATAAAACATAGCAGAGTGTGAGCCACCTGGTGGAGTTAATCCTATATTGCTTTGGATTTGCACCATTTACTCTGTTAAGAAGTTGGGTGGGGACGAATTGATAGCTCTACCAAAGGGCACATTTGCTGTAGGATGAATAGCCTCAGTCTGTACCATAATATTGTGTTGTAGAAGACTCGCCCCCCTTGATGGAAATTTTTAGGGAGGGTTTAAACTAGATTGGCAGAGGGGTGGGATCTTCAGCAGGAGGGAAGCAAATGAGGGGCTGAAAGGAGGTACAGCACTCAGCAACGGCAAGCTGAATAGACATGATAGGCAGGAGCACGGTAGGGAGTGGGGAAAGCCTGCTGGATTAAATTGCATCTATTTCAATGCAAGAGAGCTGACAGGCAAGGCTGATGAACTCAGGGCATGGATACATAGGTACATGAGACTGGGATATTATAGCTATAACTGAAACATGGCTAAAGGAGGGACAGGACTGGCATCTTAATATTCCAGGGTACAGGTGCTTTAAGCTGGACAGAGGTGGAGGAAAGAAAGGAGGGGGTGTTGTATTTTTGGTTAAGGGAAACATCACGGTAGTAGTCAGAGATTAAATAGCCGAAGGATCATGAAGCGAGGCTTTGTGGGTGGAACTGACAAATAAGAAGGGGATGGTGACCTTATTGGGGTTGTGCTATATTATAGGCTCCCAAATAGTCAACGGGAATTAGAAGAACAAATATGCAGGGAGATTGGGGAGGCGTGCAGGAGTAACACGGTTGTCATAATAGGGGATTTTAATTTTCCTGACGCAGACTGGGACTGCCATAGTGTTAAGTGCTTAGATGAGGTGGAATTTGTTAAGTGTGTTCAGGAAAGTTTCCTCAAGCAGTATGTGGAGGGTCCTACTCGGGGAAGGGCAAAGAAGAATGCTGACGTGAAACTGGACTTACAGGGCCCAATACTTTCTTGTGTGAGAGAATGAGATAACTGGCACAGAAGTAAAGCGGAGATAAGATTCAGTCAAACAGTCTGAACACGAAGAACGTTCTATTGGGAAATAGGGCAGGGTAAGTGACTGAGGTGAAGGTGGGGGACCACTTTGGGACCAGTGACCATAGTTCTATTAATTTTTAAATAGTATGGAAAGGGACAAAACTGGTCCTCAGGTGCAAGTTCTAAATTGGGGTAAGGCGAGTTTTGTTGGAATGAGAAAGGAGTTTGCAAGGGCTGATTGGAGTTGCTTGTTTGAGAGCAAAGAGACCTCAGGCAAGGGGGAGGCCGTTAAAAATGAAACAGCTAGAGTTCAGGGTCTATATTATAATAATAATAAAATGTTCCTGTTAGGGTGAAGGGCAAGGCTGGCAGGAGTAGGGAACCCTGAATGACAAAACATAGAGAGATTCTGGCCAGGACAAAGGAGGCATGGCTCAGGTACAAGCAGCTGGAATCAAGGGAATCCCTGGAGGTGTACAGGGTATATAGGCATATACTCAAGAAGGAAATTAGGAGGGCAAAAAAGGGGGCATGAGGTAGCTTTGGCTGAGAGGATTAAGGTGAATCCAAAGGGATTCTTAAGTAACTTAGAGGAAAAATAATAACTAGAGAGAGAATACAACCCGTTAAGAACCAAAGTGGACACATATCTGTGGAACCACAGGAGATGGGCGAGGTTCTCAATGAATATTTCTCCTCTGTGTTTACCATGGAGAAAGACATGAAGACTTGGAACCTGGGAAGGTTAGTGGCGATACAGTTCGCATTACAGTAGAGAAGGTGATGGACATATTAAAAAGTATGAAGGTGGATACATCTTCTGGCCCTGACCTGGCATATCCAAGAACACTGCACGAGAAGAAATTGTGGGAATCCTGGCTAAGATATTTACATCATCATTAGCCACGGTTGAGGTACCAGAAGACTGGAGGGCTGCAAAGAAAAACCCAGGAATTATAGATTGGTAAGCCTAACATCTATGGTGGGTACGTTACTAGAGAGGATTCTGAGGGATAAGATATGCAAGCATTTGGAAATATAGGGTTTGATTAGGAGTAGTCAGCATGGCTTTGTGCATGGGAGATCATGCCGCACAAATTTGTTAGAGTTCTTTGATGAAGTGACCAGGAAGGTTGATGAGGGCAGGGCGGTAGACGTACACTATATGGACTTCAATAAGACCTTTGATAAAGTTCCACATGTTAGGTTGCTCTGGAAGGTTAGATCACATGGAATCTAGGGAGAGCTGGCAAATTGGCTTGATGGTAAGGAAGCAGGATGATCTCGCAATCTCTGTGGGTGGTTTTCTTTAAGTTCAACAGGAAATGCTGTTGCTTTGATGCGGACTGTAAAATCCAGGTCAACACCTTCACATTATTCACTGAGCTCATAAAGGGAACAAGTCCGTAGCACAAAATTTCACACGAGTTAATATTATTCTTTCAGTTCTGTTCAAATAGGGCCTGACGACAGATGATTTGCAAAACCATTTATATTTTTCTGGTGGTGCATTAAGTGGAAAGTTGACAATTATTTCCCATCACGGTTTAAGAGAAATATTGCATATTGCATGAAAGAATTATTATGACTGGCAGGGTGCTTAGCATTGTTACTGGTTACGCAAATGATAAATACTGAATCTGAATATTCAAGTTCTCAATTCTGTCTTGACACAACATACTTTCCCTCTAAAATTGAAAATACACATATAAATAGGGAGTTTGAAACCTGTTCAGAAGAAGCAGACACAAAGAACAAAGAATAATACAGCACAGGAACAGGCCTTCGGCCCTCCAAGCCTGTACCGACCAACCTTTGCCAAAACCCTCAGAAAGAACAAAGACACATGCTATGTTACTAGTTTGTGACCAATATAGGGGCAATGGGATTAATTATTCTCGGAGGCTATCAATTGGCAGCAATCCCAAGCAGGTTACAGATATAAATCAATCATTATGGTACACAATCAAAACACAGCTCAAGCTCTGCAACATCTGAATCTTGTGGTATTTTCACAATGCAATAATTATCCATTTAAGTATAAATTATTACATACCATAAAAACAGCAATGAGGATTAAACAGATTCCCACTATGATGAGGAATGGAATTAGATAGTACTCCAGCGGAAGGCTAAAATCGGGTAGTATCACTATATGGCCACTGTGGAGAAACACAATAACAAAGAATGTTTGCAGATAGTTACGATACCGTAACTGGTGATGGCCATCAAAGCACAATTCCAGAAACGCTGCTAGAATACACATAACAACAATGATCATCATATTGGTTTGATTACATTGTTACATTAGCAGTGATGTAGGCATCACAGTTTGACACGTAATAGCTGTGCAAAACAAAAGGAAGCCCAGATTGTATAACTTGAATTTTATGAACTGAGGCCATTGTGACCATTTGTCCTGATGCAACAAGGTAGTGAACATGTAGCAGTACCATGAGTGATGTCATGGTGACTACACTGGAGTCAGACTGTGATGTAATTGTGACAGTACAGCACCGCAAGCCTGCAAACATAATTGTGATACACCTTTCAAATTTGGGGGTTTTAATTGTAGTTTGTTTTGAAAGCAGTCTTTGCTTCACCAGATTGCAAACCAAAACAGTTACTGTCTCAACAGATTTCAGATCAGAATTCAAATTTTACTAACAACAGGAAATACATATTAAATGAATGGCATTTACAATAAGAATAGCAAACTTGATTAAATGGAAAATCAGCTGATTTCAGCCCCAGGTGTTGGCTAATATATAATCTGAATGGAGATTTCCAATTGCTGATTTCAGAATTTGCCACTTGCTGATCAATTCTATTCAACCTAAAAAGTGTATTGAAATTGTGGCATTTTGGTTGATGGCATTTTTTGAATAACCAAAAAATTCAGATTTTGCTGGTAACTTCAGTTTTGCCACCATGCTGTTCAATATCAGGACATCTCGGTTAAAATGGAATGGTTAATGGCACAATGGTTAACACCTGCTGCCTCATGGCACCGAGGACCCGGGTTCAGTCCCAGTCTCGGGTCACTGACCGAGTTTACACATTCTCCCCGTGTCTGAGATTCTCACCGCCACAACTGCCTTACACTTTCCCCCTTACTGCCTTTTGTTTCTGTCCCTGTTTTACTACCTTCCAACTTCCTGCATCGGTTCCCATCCCCCTGCCACATTAGTTTAAACACTCCCCAACTGCTCTAGCAAATAGCCCCCCTAGGACATCAGTTCCGGTCCTGCCCAGATGTAACCCGTCCAGTTTGTACAAGTCCCACCTACCCCAGAACCGGTCCAAATGCCCCAGGAATCTGAAACCCTCCCCCCGACGCCATCCCTTCAGCCACGTATTCATCCTATATATCCTGTCATTTCTACTCTGACTAGCACATGGCACCAATAATAATCCTGAGATCACTACCTTAGAGGTCCGATTTCTTAACTTCCTTCCTAGCTCCCTGTATTCTGCTTTTAGGACCTCATCCCTTTTTTTACCTCTGTCATTTGTACCGATGTGTACCACGACCACTGGCTGTTCACCCTCCCCCTCCAGAATGTCCTGTACCCATTCCGAGACATCCTTGACCCAAGCACCAGGGAGGCAACATACAATCCTCGACTCTCGTTTGCGGCCACAGAAACACATGTCTATTCCCCTTACAATTGAATCCCCTACAACTATTGCACTGTCACACTTATGACCCCTCCTCTCTGCAGCAGAACCAACCATGGTGCCACGGGTTTGGCTGTTGCTGTTTTCCCCTGAGATGCCATTCCCCTCAACAGTATCCAAAGCGGTATATCTGTTCTGCAGGGGAATGGCCACAGGAGATTCCTGCACTACCTGCCTCGCTCTCTTGCTCTGTCTGATGGTCACCCATTCCCTTCCTGCCTGCGGAGTGACCACCTCGCGATACGTGCTCTCCACGATGCTCTCCGACTCGCTCTTACTGTGCTCTCGTAACAAAACAACAGTAGCGCAGGAAAAGTGGTACTTTTAACCTTCTAATTGTTCCAACATTTGCTCATGTCTGATCGCAATGGTTTGTGTATTTATTCAAATTAGCAGACTCTTTCATGTTAGCAATTTTGGGCAAGTCTAGAACATCCAACCACACTTTATTAATGTCTACAAATCACTGTCGGCTCAAAGTTTAATTTTTACTTGAAAGCTAACTGCATTAGGGTTAGGAAAAAAAAGCTTTTGGCTACTTGATGCAAAGGCAGTCAACTTTCAATCAACAGCAATTTATGTACCAGCTCAACATTTTCTGAGAACAAAAAAAAAGCAAACCAGGAAATGGTTTAATAATGTATATTACAAAGAAATAATTACATGGCTCATATGAAAGTCAGTATGTGCAGCATTGTGCTAAAATAAACTGCAGTCAATTTAATACTGCTGTAGCTTCCCAAGCCCATCTGCTCCTCCAGCAAGGGCAAAAGGAAAACAAAAAATTCTTAAATCTGTTCAGGAGTCGGGCGGCGCGGTGGGGCAGTGGTTGGCACTGCTGCCTCATGTCGTCGAGGACCCAGGTTCAATCCCGGCCCCGGGTTACTGACCGTGTGTAGTTTACACATTCTCCCCGCGTCTGCATGGGTCCCACCCCCACAACCCAAAGTTGTGCAGGGTGGGTGGATTGGCCACGCTAAATTGCCCCTAAATATGAATTTTCTTTTAATCTGGTCAGGAGTATCTGGTGTTGTGCTGCATCAGGAATCTTCCTCCCTTTGAATTTCACAGCAACTAACATCAATGAATTATAAATATTTATATTACACGAACAGATTTCTGCAAAAAGTAATTATTTCTGAAGCAATCATTTTAGCTTACCATGCTGTAGAAATGCCATCTTAATTTTCATTTCATTGTTATAGTTTATTAATAAAAGTGCCATTCTATTTCCATCTGCTGAATTATTTAATGTCTAACTGTTATCATTTAAAATCATGGAAGAGTTTAGATAGAGCAAATAAAGAGAAGCTGTTTCCAACAGCTGAAAGATTGATAAGTAGATGGCACAGATTTGGTTCCTGGCAAAAGAAACGGAGGGGACACAAGGAAAAATATTTTTATACAGCAAGTGATTAAGATTTGTAATGCATCCTAGATAGGGTGGTGGAGGTGGAATCAATAGGAGTTTTCAAAAGGAAAGAGGATAAATACTTGAAGGAAAAACGGATAGGAGGATGGTGGGATTAACTGGATGGTTCATGGGCTCGGTGCAGTCATTGGCCCAAATGGCAGCCCTCTGTTCTGTACGATTCTCAGATTTCCTTTCTTGCTAGAGCAGTGGTCGGGGCCCCAGAACGTGGCTTCTACAGTTTTTAAATGAAGGAAAGTGGTGGTGGTAGTGGGATATTTTGGCAGTATTCCAGTTTCCTTTTTCCAAACATCAACCCGTTAGAAACTGGTAGGTATGGATCCGGCGAGGCAAGGATCTGTCCTGGCCAGCATGGATGCCTTGCCACAGTCAGTCAGTCTGCAGCACCTTCTAGCTGCTGAATCCCCCTTCAAATAAGTAGTGGGAAGGAGAAATCAGGGAACAGAAGAAAACAAAAAGAAAATCTCTGACTGCATTCGGGTTGAAGTTATAACTCTTCTGTACTGCAAGTGTCCTTTCTGAATTTGTAACTAAATCAAGGCACAGGGATTTTAAAAGATGGAACTCTTCTTTCTGGGATTTCCTTTGTCTATGGGGTGAATATATAATGTTGGCTAAGGATAAGGTGAAAATGGCAATTTCCAATTGTCATTTCATATGAAAACTCCGATGAGTTTATTTCCAGTCAGAACTAGAACTCGAGTCAGAGTGACCGGAGGGGTTTCCCTCGGTTCCATTCGCCAGGTTATAAAAATAATTAATATTCATTTCCAATCTGTTGAGAAAGAGTTTGGATATTTTTCTTAGCCACTCCTCGATTGTGAAAGCTCTCCTTTGCTCATCAGGTTTGATAAGCTGGCCGGAGAGATGCTCCCATCTTTCACTCTCTCTGATCCCCCCCCCCCCAACCACCCAGCTCTTTTCTATTAAAAATAGGTTTGAGATACACAATCTCATTTTATACATACCATCTAATAGCTAGAAACATTACTGCCTACCGTATTTCAATTATGTAAACAGTTGATTTCAGCTCATTTCACATGTGACTATAGACACTGTGTAAAACTGCTGCATTAGTATCAATACCTTTCAGAAGAGCAAAAATGAATTTAAACTCTTTTAAAAAATTAAATCAAATAGAATAGCAGTCAGGGATTGGCTGTCTACACACAATAAATTGTTGTAACTTATTTTTAAAAACATTTTTTTTTTTAAATTTAGAGTACCCAATTCATTTTTTCCAATTTAGGGGCAATTTAGCCTGGCCAATCCACCTACTCTGCACATCTTTCGGTTGTGGGGGCAAAACCCATGCAAACGCAGGGAGAATGTGAAAACTCCACAGTGACCCAGAGCTGGGATTGAACCTGGGACCTCTGCGCCGTGATGTTGTAACTTATTTAATTTATACTCATTAAGAGGACGTGCAGCCAATTCATATAGTTCCAATTTGTGTTTACTATAGATGCAAAT
>NW_027308382.1:0-117853 GCF_047496885.1 Scyliorhinus torazame | reverse complement strand
CCTCAGCTCCCGCTCTTTTGAAACCTCCGCGACTCTCAGCTCCCGCTCTTTTCAAACCTCCGGGACTCTCAGGTCCCGCTCTTTTCAAACCTCCGCGACTCACAGCTCCCGCTCTTTTCAAAACTCCGCGACTCTCAGCTCCCGCTCTTTTCAAACCTCCGCTACTCTCAGCTCCCGCTCTTTTCAAACCTCCGCGACTCTCAGCTCCCGCTGTTTTCAAACCTCCGCGACTCTCAGCTCCCGCTCTTTTCAAACCTCCGCGACTCTTAGCTCCCGGTCTTTTCATAACCTCCCCGACTCTCAGCACCCGCTCTTTTCAAACCTCCGCGACTCTCAGCTCCCGCTCATTTCAAACCTCTGCGACTCTCAGCTCCCGCTCTTTTCAAACCTCCGCGACTCTCAGCTCCCGCTCTTTTCAAACCTCCGCGACTCTTAGCTCCCGCTCTTTTCAAACCTCCGCGACTCTCAGCTCCCGCTCTTTTCAAACTCTCAGCTCCCGCTCTTTTCAAACCTCGGCGACTCTCAGCTCCGGCTCTTTTCAATCCTCCGCGACTCTCAGCTCCCGCTCTTTGCAAACCTCCGCGACTCTCACCTCCCGCTCTTTTCAGACATGCGCGACTCGCAGCTCCCGCTCTTTTCAAACCCCCGTGACTCTTAGCTCCAGCTCTTTTCAAACCTCCGCGACTCTCAGCTCCCGCTCTTTTCAAACCTCCGCGACTCTCAGCTCCCGCTCTTATCAAACCTCGGCGACTCTCAGCTCCCGCTCTTTTCAATCCTCCGCGACTCTCAGCTCCCGCTCTTTGCAAACCTCCGCGACTCTCAGCTCCCGCTCATTTCAAACATGCGCGACTCTCAGCTCCCGCTCTTTTCAAACCTCCGCGACTCTAAGCTCCCGCTCTTTTCAAACCTCCGCGACTCTCATCTCCCGCTCTTTTCAAAACTCCGCGGCTCTCAGCTCCCGCTCTTTTCAAACCTCTGCGAATCTTAGCTCCCGCTCTTTTCAAACCTCCGCAACTCTCAGCTCTCGCTCTTTTCAAACCTCCGCGACTCTGAGCTCCCGCTCTTTTCAAACCTCCGCGACTCTCATCTCCCGCTCTTTTCAAACCTCCGCGACTCTCAGGTCCTGCTCTTTTCAAACCTCCGTGAGCCTCAGCTCCCGCTCTTTTGAAACCTCCGCGACTCTCAGCTCCCGCTCTTTTCAAACCTCCGCGACTCTCAGCTCCCGCTCTTTTCAAACCTCCGCGACTCTCATCTCCCGCTCTTTTCAAACCTCCGCGACTCTCAGCTCCCACTCTTTTCAAACCTCCGCGACTCTCAGCTCCCGCTCTTTTCAAACCTCCGCGAAGCTCAGCTCCCGCTCTTTTCAAACCTCCGCGACTCTCAGCTCCCGCTCTTTTCAAACCTCCGCGACTCTCAGGTCCTGCTCTTTTCAAACCTCTGCGACTCTGAGCTCCCGCTCTTTTCAAACCTCCGCGACTCTCATCTCCCGCTCTTTTCAAACCTCCGCGACTCTCAGGTGCTGCTCTTTTGAAACCTCCGCGACTCTCAGCTCCCGCTCTTTTCAAACCTCCGCGACTCTCATCTCCCACTCTTTTCAAACCTCCGCGACTCTCAGCTCCCCCTCTTTTCAAACCTCCGCGACTCTCAGGTCCTGCTATTTCAAACCTCCGCGACTCTCAGCTCCCGCTCTTTGCAAACCTCCGCGACTCTCAGCTCCCGCTCTTTTCAAACCTCCGCGACTCTCAGCTCCCGCTCTTTTCAAGCCTCCGCGAAGCTCAGCTCCCGCTCTTTTCAAACCTCCGCGACTCTCAGCTCCCGCTCTTTTCAAACCTCCGCGACTCTCAGGTCCTGCTCTTGTCAAACCTCCGCGAGCCTCAGCTCCCGCTCTTTTGAAACCTCCGCGACTCTCAGCTCCCGCTCTTTTCAAACCTCCGCGACTCTCAGGTCCCGCACTTTTCAAACCTCCGCGACTCTCAGCTCCCGCTCTTTTCAAAACTCCGCGACTCTCAGCTCCCGCTCTTTTCAAACCTCCGCGACTCTCAGCTCCCGCTCTTTTCAAACCTCCGCGACTCTCAGCTCCCGCTGTTTTCAAACCTCCGCGACTCTCAGCTCCCGCTCTTCTCAAACCTCCGCGACTCTTAGCTCCCGGTCTTTTCATAACCTCCCCGACTCTCAGCACCCGCTCTTTTCAAACCTCCGCGACTCTCAGGTCCTGCTCTTTTCAAACCTCCGTGAGCCTCAGCTCCCGCTCTTTTGAAACCTCCGCGACTCTCAGCTCCCGCTCTTTTCAAACCTCCGCGACTCTCAGCTCCCGCTCTTTTCAAACCTCCGCGACTCTCATCTCCCGCTCTTTTCAAACCTCCGCGACTCTCAGCTCCCACTCTTTTCAAACCTCCGCGACTCTCAGCTCCCGCTCTTTTCAAACCTCCGCGAAGCTCAGCTCCCGCTCTTTTCAAACCTCCGCGACTCTCAGCTCCCGCTCTTTTCAAACCTCCGCGACTCTCAGGTCCTGCTCTTTTCAAACCTCTGCGACTCTGAGCTCCCGCTCTTTTCAAACCTCCGCGACTCTCATCTCCCGCTCTTTTCAAACCTCCGCGACTCTCAGGTGCTGCTCTTTTGAAACCTCCGCGACTCTCAGCTCCCGCTCTTTTCAAACCTCCGCGACTCTCATCTCCCACTCTTTTCAAACCTCCGCGACTCTCAGCTCCCCCTCTTTTCAAACCTCCGCGACTCTCAGGTCCTGCTATTTCAAACCTCCGCGACTCTCAGCTCCCGCTCTTTGCAAACCTCCGCGACTCTCAGCTCCCGCTCTTTTCAAACCTCCGCGACTCTCAGCTCCCGCTCTTTTCAAACCTCCGCGAAGCTCAGCTCCCGCTCTTTTCAAACCTCCGCGACTCTCAGCTCCCGCTCTTTTCAAACCTCCGCGACTCTCAGGTCCTGCTCTTGTCAAACCTCCGCGAGCCTCAGCTCCCGCTCTTTTGAAACCTCCGCGACTCTCAGCTCCCGCTCTTTTCAAACCTCCGCGACTCTCAGCTCCCGCTCTTTTCAAACCTCCGCGACGCTCAGCTCCCGCTCTTTTCAAACCTCCGCGACTCTCAGCTCCCGCTCTTTTCAAATCTCCGCGACTCTCAGGTCCTGCTCTTTTCAAACCTCCGCGAGCCTCAGCTCCCGCTCTTTTCAAACCTCCGCGACTCTCATCTCCCGCTCTTTTCAAATCTCCGCGACTCTCAGCTCCCACACTTTTCAAACCTCCGCGACTCTCAGCTCCCCCTCTTTTCAAACCTCCACGACTCTCAGGTCCTGCTCTTTTCAAACCTCCGCGACTCTCAGCTCCCGCTCTTTGCAAACCTCCGCGACTCTCAGCTCCCGCTCTTTTCAAACCTCCGCGACTCTCAGCTCCCGCTCTTTTCAAAGCTCCGCGAAGCTCAGCTCCCGCTCTTTTCAAACCTCCGCGACTCTCAGCTCCCGCTCTTTTCAAACCTCCGCGACTCTCAGGTCCTGCTCTTTTCAAACCTCCGCGAGCCTCAGCTCCCGCTCTTTTGAAACCTCCGCGACTCTCAGCTCCCGCTCTTTTCAAACCTCCGGGACTCTCAGGTCCCGCTCTTTTCAAACCTCCGCGACTCTCAGCTCCCGCTCTTTTCAAAACTCCGCGACTCTCAGCTCCCGCTCTTTTCAAACCACCGCGACTCTCAGCTCCCGCTCTTTTCAACCCTCCGCGACTCTCAGCTCCCGCTGTTTTCAAACCTCCGTGACTCTCAGCTCCCGCTCTTTTCAAACCTCCGCGACTCTTAGCTCCCGGTCTTTTCATAACCTCCCCGACTCTCAGCACCCGCTCTTTTCAAACCTCCGCGACTCTCAGCTCCCGCTCATTTCAAACCTCCGCGACTCTCAGCTCCCGCTCTTTTCAAACCTCCGCGACCCTCAGCTCCCGCTCTTTTCAAACCTCCGCGACTCTTAGCTCCCGCTCTTTTCAAACCTCCGCGACTCTCAGCTCCCGCTCTTTTCAAAACTCCGCGACTCTCAGCTCCCGCTCTTTTCAAACCACCGCGACTCTCAGCTCCCGCTCTTTTCAACCCTCCGTGACTCTCAGCTCCCGCTGTTTTCAAACCTCCGTGACTCTCAGCTCCCGCTCTTTTCAAACCTCCGCGACTCTTAGCTCCCGGTCTTTTCATAACCTCCCCGACTCTCAGCACCCGCTCTTTTCAAACCTCCGCGACTCTCAGCTCCCGCTCATTTCAAACCTCCGCGACTCTCAGCTCCCGCTCTTTTCAAACCTCCGCGACCCTCAGCTCCCGCTCTTTTCAAACCTCCGCGACTCTTAGCTCCCGCTCTTTTCAAACCTCCGCGACTCTCAGCTCCCGCTCTTTTCAAACCTCCGCGACTCTCAGCTCCCGCTCTTTTCAAACCTCGGCGACTCTCAGCTCCCGCTCTTTTCAAACCTCCGCGACTCTTAGCTCCCGGTCTTTTCATAACCTCCCCGACTCTCAGCACCCGCTCTTTTCAAACCTCCGCGACTCTCAGCTCCCGCTCATTTCAAACCTCCGCGACTCTCAGCTCCCGCTCTTTTCAAACCTCCGCGACCCTCAGCTCCCGCTCTTTTCAAACCTCCGCGACTCTTAGCTCCCGCTCTTTTCAAACCTCCGCGACTCTCAGCTCCCGCTCTTTTCAAACCTCCGCGACTCTCAGCTCCCGCTCTTTTCAAACCTCGGCGACTCTCAGCTCCGGCTCTTTTCAATCCTCCGCGACTCTCAGCTCCCGCTCTTTGCAAACCTCCGCGACTCTCACCTCCCGCTCTTTTCAGACATGCGCGACTCTCAGCTCCCGCTCTTTTCAAACCTCCGCGACTCTAAGCTCCCGCTCTTTTCAAACCTCCGCGACTCTCTTCTCCCGCTATTTTCAAACCTCTGCGACTCTTAGCTCCCGCTCTTTTCAAACCTCCGCAACTCTCAGCTCTCGCTCTTTTCAAACCTCCGCGACTCTCAGCTCCCGCTCTTTTCAAACCTCCGCGACTCTCAGCTCCTGCTCTTTTCAAACCTCCGCGACTCTCAGCTCCCACTCTTTTCAAACCTCCGCGACTCTCAGCTCCCCCTCTTTTCAAACCTCCGCGACTCTCAGATCCTGCTCTTTTCAAACCTCTGCGACTCTCAGGTCCCGCTCTTTGCAAACCTCCGGAACTCTCAGCTCCCGCTCTTTTCAAACCTCCGCGACTCTCAGCTCCCGCTCTTTTCAAACCTCCGCGACGCTCAGCTCCCGCTCTTTTCAAACCTCCGCGACTCTCAGCTCCCGCTCTCTTCAAACCTCCGCGACTCTCAGGTCCCGCTCTTTTCAAACCTCCGCAACTCTCACCTCCCGCTCTTTTCAAACCTCCGCGACTCTCAGCTCCCGCTCTTTTCAAACCTCCGCGACGCTCAGCTCCCGCTCTTTTCAAACCTCCGCGACTCTCAGCTCCCGCTCTCTTCAAACCTCCGCGACTCTCAGCTCCCGCTCTTTTCAAACCTCCGCGACTCTCAGGTCCTGCTCTTTTCAAATCTCCGCGACTTTCAGCTCCCGCTCTTTTCAAACCTCCGCGTCTCTCAGCTCCCGCTCTTTTCAAACCTCCGCGACTCTCAGGTCCTGCTCTTTTCAAACGTCCGCGAGCCTCAGCTCCCGCTCTTTTGAAACCTCCGCGACTCTCAGCTCCCGCTCTTTTCAAACCTCCGGGACTCTCAGGTCCCGCTCTTTTCAAACCTCCGCGACTCTCAGCTCCCTCTCTTTTCAAACCTCCGCGACTCTCAGCTCCCGCTCTTTTCAAACCTCCGTGACTCTCAGGTCCAGCTCTTTTCAAACCTCCGCGACTCTCAGCTCCCGCTCTTTGCAAACCTCCGCGACTCTCAGCTCCCGCTGTTTTCAAAACTCCGCGACTCTCAGCTCCAGCTCTTTTCAAACCTCCGCGACTCTCAGCTCACGCTCTTTTCAAACGTCCGCGACTCTCAGCTCCCGCTCTTTTCAAACCTCCGCGACTCTCAGGTCCTGCTATTTTCACACCTCCGCGACTCTCAGCTCACGCTATTTTCAAACCTCCGCGACTCTCAGCTCCCGTTCTTTTCAAATCTCCGCGACTCACAGCACCCGCTCTTTTCAAACCTCCGGGACACTCAGGTCCCGTCTTTTCAAACCTCCGCGACTCTCAGCTCACGCTCTTTTCAAACCTCCGCGACTCTCAGCTCCCGCTCTTTTCAAACCTGCGCGACTCTCAGGTCCTGCTCTTTTCAAACCTCCGCGAGCCTCAGCTCCCGCTCTTTGGAAACATCCGCGACTCTCAGCTCCCGCTCTTTTCAAACCTCCGGGACTCTCAGGTCCCGCTCTTTTCAAACCTCCGCGACTCTCAGCTCCCGCTCTTTTCAAAACTCCGCGACTCTCAGCTCCCGCTCTTTTCAAACCTCCGCGACTCTCAGCTCCCGCTCTTTTCAAACCTCCGCGACTCTCAGCTCCCGCTCTTTTCAAACCTCCGCGACTATCAGCTCCCGCTCTTTTCAAACCTCCGCGACTCTCAGCTCCCGCTGTTTTCAAACCTCCGCGACTCTCGGCTCCCGCTCTTTTCAAATCTCCGCGACTCTTATCTCCCGGTCTTTTCATAACCTCCCCGACTCTCAGCACCCGCTCTTTTCAAACCTCCGCGACTCTCAGCTCCCGCTCATTTGAAACCACCGCGACTCTCAGCTCCCGCTCTTTTCAAACCTCCGCGACTCTCAGCTCCCGCTGTTTTCAAACCTCCGCGACTCTCAGCTCCCGCTCTTTTCAAACCTCCGCGACTCTTAGCTCCCGGTCTTTTCATAACCTCCCCGACTCTCAGCACCCGCTCTTTTCAAACCTCCGCGACTCTCAGCTCCCGCTCATTTCAAACCTCCGCGACTCTCAGCTCCCGCTCTTTTCAAACCTCCGCGACTCTCAGCTCCCGCTCTTTTCAACCTCCGCGACTCTTAGCTCCCGCTCTTTTCAAACCTCCGCGACTCTCAGCTCCATCTCTTTTCAAACCTCCGCGACTCTCAGCTCCCGCTCTTTTCAAACCTCGGCGACTCTCAGCTCCGGCTCTTTTCAATCCTCCGCGACTCTCAGCTCCCGCTCTTTGCAAACCTCTGCGACTCTCACCTCCCGCTCTTTTCAGACATGCGCGACTCTCAGCTCCCGCTCTTTTCAAACCTCCGCGACTCTAAGCTCCCGCTCTTTTCAAACCTCCGCGACTCTCTTCTCCCGTTATTTTCAAACCTCCGCGGCTCTCAGCTCCCGCTCTTTTCAAACCTCTGCGACTCTTAGCTCCCGCTCTTTTCAAACCTCCGCAACTCTCAGCTCCCGCTCATTTCAATCCTCCGCGACTCTCAGCTCCCGCTCTTTTCAAACCTCCGCGACTCTCAGCTCCCGCTCTTTTCAAACCTCCGTGACTCTTAGCTCCAGCTCTTTTCAAACCTCCGCAGCTCTCAGCTCCCGCTCTTTTCAAACCTCCGCGACTCTCAGCTCCCGCTCTTTTCAAACCTCGGCGACTCTCAGCTCCCGCTCTTTTCAATCCTCCGCGACTCTCAGCTCCCGCTCTTTGCAAACCTCCGCGACTCTCAGCTCCCGCTCATTTCAAACATGCGCGACTCTCAGCTCCCGCTCTTTTCAAACCTCCGCGACTCTAAGCTCCCGCTCTTTTCAAACCTCCGCGACTCTCATCTCCCGCTCTTTTCAAAACTCCGCGGCTCTCAGCTCCCGCTCTTTTCAAACCTCTGCGAATCTTAGCTCCCGCTCTTTTCAAACCTCCGCAACTCTCAGCTCTCGCTCTTTTCAAACCTCCGCGACTCTCATCTCCCGCTCTTTTCAAACCTCCGCGACTCTCAGCTCCCACTCTTTTCAAACCTCCGCGACTCTCAGCTCCCCCTCTTTTCAAACCTCCGCGACTCTCAGGTCCTGCTCTTTTCAAACCTCCGCGACTCTCAGCTCCCGCTCTTTTCAAACCTCCGCGAAGCTCAGCTCCCGCTCTTTTCAAACCTCCGCGACTCTCAGGTCCTGCTCTTTTCAAACCTCCGCGAGCCTCAGCTCCCGCTCTTTGGAAAGATCCGCGACTCTCAGCTCCCGCTCTTTTCAAACCTCCGCGAAGCTCAGCTCCCGCTCTTTTCAAACCTCCGCGACTCTCAGGTCCTGCTCTTTTCAAACCTCCGCGAGCCTCAGCTCCCGCTCTTTGGAAACATCCGCGACTCTCAGCTCCCGCTCTTTTCAAACCTCCGGGACTCTCAGGTCCCGCTCTTTTCAAACCTCCGCGACTCTCAGCTCCCGCTCTTTTCAAAACTCCGCGACTCTCAGCTCCCGCTCTTTTCAAACCTCCGCGACTCTCAGCTCCCGCTCTTTTCAAACCTCCGCGACTCTCAGCTCCCGCTCTTTTCAAACCTCCGCGAAGCTCAGCTCCCGCTCTTTTCAAACCTGCGCGACTCTCAGGTCCAGTTCTTTACAAACCTCCGCGAGCCTCAGCTCCCGCTCTTTGGAAACATCCGCGTCTCTCAGCTCCCGCTCTTTTCAAACCTCCGGGACTCTCAGGTCCCGCTCTTTTCAAACCTCCGCGACTCTCAGCTCCCGCTCTTTTCAAAACTCCGCGACTCTCAGCTCCCGCTCTTTTCAAACCTCCGCGACTCTCAGCTCCGGCTCTTTTCAAACCACCGCGACTCTCAGCTCCCGCTCTTTTCAAACCTCCGCGACTCTCCGCTCCCGCTCTTTTCAAACCTCCGCGACTCTCAGCTCCCGCTGTTTTCAAACCTCCGCGACTCTCAGCTCCCGCTCTTTTCAAATCTACGCGACTCTTATCTCCCGGTCTTTTCATAACCTCCCCGACTCTCAGCACCCGCTCTTTTCAAACCTCCGCGACTCTCAGCTCCCGCTCATTTCAAACCACCGCGACTCTCAGCTCCCGCTCTTTTCAAACCTCCGCGACTCTCAGCTCCCGCTCTTTTCAAACCTCCGCGACTCTTAGCTCCCGCTCTTTTCAAACCTCCGCGACTCTCAGCTCCCGCTCTTTTCAAACCTCCGCGACTCTCAGCTCCCGCTCTTTTCAAACCTCCGCGACTCTCAGCTCCCGCTGTTTTCAAACCTCCGCGACTCTCAGCTCCCGCTCTTTTCAAACCTCCGCGACTCTTAGCTCCCGGTCTTTTCATAACCTCCCCGACTCTCAGCACCCGCTCTTTTCAAACCTCCGCGACTCTCAGCTCCCGCTCATTTCAAACCTCCGCGACTCTCAGCTCCCGCTCTTTTCAAACCTCCGCGACTCTCAGCTCCCGCTCTTTTCAAACCTCCGCGACTCTTAGCTCCCGCTCTTTTCAAACCTCCGCGACTCTCAGCTCCCTCTCTTTTCAAACCTCCGCGACTCTCAGCTCCCGCTCTTTTCAAACCTCGGCGACTCTCAGCTCCGGCTCTTTTCAATCCTCCGCGACTCTCAGCTCCCGCTCTTTGCAAACCTCTGCGACTCTCACCTCCCGCTCTTTTCAGACATGCGCGACTCTCAGCTCCCGCTCTTTTCAAACCTCCGCGACTCTAAGCTCCCGCTCTTTTCAAACCTCCGCGACTCTCTTCTCCCGTTATTTTCAAACCTCCGCGGCTCTCAGCTCCCGCTCTTTTCAAACCTCTGCGACTCTTAGCTCCCGCTCTTTTCAAACCTCCGCAACTCTCAGCTCCCGCTCATTTCAATCCTCCGCGACTCTCAGCTCCCGCTCTTTTCAAACCTCCGCGACTCTCAGCTCCCGCACTTTTCAAACCTCCGTGACTCTTAGCTCCAGCTCTTTTCAAACCTCCGCAACTCTCAGCTCCCGCTCTTTTCAAACCTCCGCGACTCTCAGCTCCCGCTCTTTTCAAACCTCGGCGACTCCCAGCTCCCGCTCTTTTCAATCCTCCGCGACTCTCAGCTCCCGCTCTTTGCAAACCTCCGCGACTCTCAGCTCCCGCTCATTTCAAACATGCGCGACTCTCAGCTCCCGCTCTTTTCAAACCTCCGCGACTCTCATCTCCCGCTCTTTTCAAAACTCCGCGGCTCTCAGCTCCCGCTCTTTTCAAACCTCTGCGAATCTTAGCTCCCGCTCTTTTCAAACCTCCGCAACTCTCAGCTCTCGCTCTTTTCAAACATCCGCGACTCTCATCTCCCGCTCTTTTCAAACCTCCGCGACTCTCAGCACCCACTCTTTTCAAACCTCCGCGACTCTCAGCACCCCCTCTTTTCAAACCTCCGCGACTCTCAGGTCCTGCTCTTTTCAAACCTCCGCGACTCTCAGCTCCCGCTCTTTGCAAACCTCCGCGACTCTCAGCTCCCGCTCTTTTCAAACCTCCGCGACTCTCAGCTCCCGCTCTTTTCAAACCTCCGCGAAGCTCAGCTCCCGCTCTTTTCAAACCTCCGCGACTCTCAGCTCCCGCTCTTTTCAAACCTCCGCGACTCTCAGGTCCTGCTCTTTTCAAACCTCCGCGAGCCTCAGCTCCCGCTCTTTTGAAACCTCCGCGACTCTCAGCTCCCGCTCTTTTCAAACCTCCGGGACTCTCAGGTCCCGCTCTTTTCAAACCTCCGCGACTCTCAGCTCCCTCTCTTTTCAAAACTCCGCGACTCTCAGCTCCCGCTCTTTTCAAACCTCCGCGACTCTCAGCTCCCGCTCTTTTCAAACCTCCGCGACTCTCAGCTCCCGCTCTTTTCAAACCTCCGCGACGCTCAGCTCCCGCTCTTTTCAAACCTCCGCGACTCTCAGCTCCCGCTCTCTTCAAACCTCCGCGACTCTCAGGTCCCGCTCTTTTCAAACCTCCGCAACTCTCACCTCCCGCTCTTTTGAAACCTCCGCGACTCTCAGCTCCCGCTCTTTTGAAACCTCCGCGACTCTCACCTCCCGCTCTTTTCAGACATGCGCGACTCTCAGCTCCCGCTCTTTTGAAACCTCTGCGACTCTAAGCTCCCGCTCTTTTCAAACCTCCGCGACTCTCTTCTCCCGCTATTTTCAAACCTCCGCGGCTCTCAGCTCCCGCTCTTTTCAAACCTCTGCGACTCTTCGCTCCCGCTCTTTTCAAACCTCCGCGACTCTCAGCTTCCACTCTTTTCAAACCTCCGCGACTCTCAGCTCCCCCTCTTTTCAAACCTCCGCGACTCTCAGATCCTGCTCTTTTCAAACCTCTGCGACTCTCAGCTCCCGCTCTTTGCAAACCTACGGAACTCTCAGCTCCCGCTCTTTTCAAACCTCCGCGACTCTCAGCTCCCGCTCTTTTCAAACCTCCGCGACGCTCAGCTCCCGCTCTTTTCAAACCTCCGCGACTCTCAGCTCCTGCTCTCTTCAAACCTCCGCGACTCTCAGGTCCCGCTCTTTTCAAACCTCCGCAACTCTCACCTCCCGCTCTTTTCAAACCTCCGCGACTCTCAGCTCCCGCTCTTTTCAAACCTCCGCGACTCTCAGGTCCTGCTCTTTTCAAATCTCCGCGACTTTCAGCTCCCGCTCTTTTCAAACCTCCGCGACTCTCAGCTCCCGCTCTTTTCAAACCTCCGCGACTCTCAGGTCCTGCTCTTTTCAAACGTCCGCGAGCCTCAGCTCCCGCTCTTTTGAAACCTCCGCGACTCTCAGCTCCCGCTCTTTTCAAACCTCCGGGACTCTCAGGTCCCGCTCTTTTCAAACCTCCGCGACTCTCAGCTCCCTCTCTTTTCAAACCTCCGCGACTCTCAGCTCCCGCTCTTTTCAAACCTCCGCGACTCTCAGGTCCAGCTCTTTTCAAACCTCCGCGACTCTCAGCTCTCGCTCTTTGCAAACCTCCGCGACTCTCAGCTCCCGCTCTTTTCAAAACTCCGCGACTCTCAGCTCCAGCTCTTTTCAAACCTCCGCGACTCTCAGGTCCTGCTATTTTCACACCTCCTCGACTCTCAGCTCACGCTATTTTCAAACCTCCGCGACTCTCAGCTCCCGTTCTTTTCAAATCTCCGCGACTCACAGCACCCGCTCTTTTCAAACCTCCGGGACACTCAGGTCCCGCTCTTTTCAAACCTCCGCGACTCTCAGCTCACGCTCTTTTCAAACCTCCGCGACTCTCAGGTCCTGCTATTTTCACACCTCCTCGACTCTCAGCTCACGCTATTTTCAAACCTCCGCGACTCTCAGCTCCCGTTCTTTTCAAATCTCCGCGACTCACAGCACCCGCTCTTTTCAAACCTCCGGGACACTCAGGTCCCGCTCTTTTCAAACCTCCGCGACTCTCAGCTCACGCTCTTTTCAAACCTCCGCGACTCTCAGCTCCCGCTCTTTTCAAACCTCCGCGACTCTCAGGTCCTGCTCTTTTCAAACCTCCGCGAGCCTCAGCTCCCGCTCTTTTCAAACCTCCGCGACTCTCAGGTCCTGCTCTTTTCAAACCTCCGCGAGCCTCAGCTCCCGCTCTTTTCAAACCACTGCGACTCTTAGCTCCCGCTCTTTTCAAACCTCCGGGACTCTCAGGTCCCGCTCTTTTCAAACCTCCGCGACTCTCAGCTCCCGCTCTTTTCAAAACTCCGCGACTCTCAGCTACCGCTCTTTTCAAACCTCCGCGACTCTCAGCTCCCGCTCTTTTCAAACCTCCGCGACTCTCAGCTCCCGCTCTTTTCAAACCTCCGCGACTCTCAGCTCCCGCTCTTTTCAAACCTCCGCGACTCTCAGCTCCCGCTGTTTTCAAACCGCCGCGACTCTCAGCTCCCGCTCTTTTCAAACCTCCACGACTCTTAGCTCCCGGTCTTTTCATAACCTCCCCGACTCTCAGCACCCGCTCTTTTCAAACCTCCGCGACTCTCAGCTCCCGCTAATTTCAAACCTCCGCGACTCTCAGCTCCCGCTCTTTTCAAACCTCCGCGACTCTCAGCTCCCGCTCTTTTCAAACCTCGGCGACTCTCAGCTCCGGCTCTTTTCAATCCTCCGCGACTCTCAGCTCCCGCTCTTTGCAAACCTCCGCGACTCTCGCCTCCCGCTCTTTTGAGACATGCGCGACTCTCAGCTCCCGCTCTTTTCAAACCTCCGCGACTCTAAGCTCCCGCTCTTTTCATACCTCCGCGACTCTCTTCTCCCGCTATTTTCAAACCTCCGCGGCTCTCAGCTCCCGCTCTTTTCAAACCTCTGCGACTCTTAGCTCCCGCTCTTTTCAAACCTCCGCAACTCTCAGCTCCCGCTCATTTCAATCCTCCGCGACTCTCAGCTCCCGCTCTTTTCAAACCTCCGCGACTCTCAGCTCCCGCTCTTTTCAAACCTCCGTGACTCTTAGCTCCAACTCTTTTCAAACCTCCGCGACTCTCAGCTCACGCTCTTTTCAAACGGCCGCGACTCTCAGCTCCCGCTCTTTTCAAACCTCGGCGACTCTCAGCTCCCGCTCTTTTCAAACCTCCGCGACTCTCAGCTCCCTCTCTTTTCAAGCCTCCGCGACTCTCAGCTCCCGCTCTTTTCAAACCTCCGCGCCTCTCAGGTCCAGCTCTTTTCAAACCTCCGCGACTCTCAGCTCCCGCTCTTTTCAAACCTCCGCGACTCTCAGCTCCCGCTCTTTTCAAACCTCCGCGACTCTTAGCTCCCGCTCTTTTCAAACCTCCGCGACTCTCAGCTCCCTCTCTTTTCAAACCTCCGCGACTCTCAGCTCCCGCTCTTTTCAAACCTCGGCGACTCTCAGCTCCGGCTCTTTTCAATCCTCCGCGACTCTCAGCTCCCGCTCTTTGCAAACCTCTGCGACTCTCACCTCCCGCTCTTTTCAGACATGCGCGACTCTCAGCTCCCGCTCTTTTCAAACCTCCGCGACTCTAAGCTCCCGCTCTTTTCATACCTCCGCGACTCTCTTCTCCCGTTATTTTCAAACCTCCGCGGCTCTCAGCTCCCGCTCTTTTCAAACCTCTGCGACTCTTAGCTCCCGCTCTTTTCAAACCTCCGCAACTCTCAGCTCCCGCTCATTTCAATCCTCCGCGACTCTCAGCTCCCGCTCTTTTCAAACCTCCGCGACTCTCAGCTCCCGCTCTTTTCAAACCTCCGTGACTCATAGCTCCAGCTCTTTTCAAACCTCCGCAACTCTCAGCTCCCGCTCTTTTCAAACCTCCGCGACTCTCAGCTCCCGCTCTTTTCAAACCTCGGCGACTCCCAGCTCCCGCTCTTTTCAATCCTCCGCGACTCTCAGCTCCCGCTCTTTGCAAACCTCCGCGACTCTCAGCTCCCGCTCATTTCAAACATGCGCGACTCTCAGCTCCCGCTCTTTTCAAACCTCCGCGACTCTAAGCTCCCGCTCTTTTCAAACCTCCGCGACTCTCATCTCCCGCTCTTTTCAAAACTCCGCGGCTCTCAGCTCCCGCTCTTTTCAAACCTCTGCGAATCTTAGCTCCCGCTCTTTTCAAACCTCCGCAACTCTCAGCTCTCGCTCTTTTCAAACATCCGCGACTCTCATCTCCCGCTCTTTTCAAACCTCCGCGACTCTCAGCTCCCACTCTTTTCAAACCTCCGCGACTCTCAGCTCCCCCTCTTTTCAAACCTCCGCGACTCTCAGGTCCTGCTCTTTTCAAACCTCCGCGACTCTCAGCTCCCGCTCTTTGCAAACCTCCGCGACTCTCAGCTCCCGCTCTTTTCAAACCTCCGCGACTCTCAGCTCCCGCTCTTTTCAAACCTCCGCGAAGCTCAGCTCCCGCTCTTTTCAAACCTCCGCGACTCTCAGCTCCCGCTCTTTTCAAACCTCCGCGACTCTCAGGTCCTGCTCTTTTCAAACCTCCGCGAGCCTCAGCTCCCGCTCTTTTGAAACCTCCGCGACTCTCAGCTCCCGATCTTTTCAAACCTCCGCAACTCTCAGCTCCCGCTCATTTCAATCCTCCGCGACTCTCAGCTCCCGCTCTTTTCAAACCTCCGCGACTCTCAGCTCCCGCTCTTTTCAAACCTCCGTGACTCTTAGCTCCAACTCTTTTCAAACCTCCGCGACTCTCAGCTCACGCTCTTTTCAAACCGCCGCGACTCTCAGCTCCCGCTCTTTTCAAACCTCGGCGACTCTCAGCTCCCGCTCTTTTCAAACCTCCGCGACTCTCAGCTCCCTCTCTTTTCAAACCTCCGCGACTCTCAGCTCCCGCTCTTTTCAAACCTCCGCGTCTCTCAGGTCCAGCTCTTTTCAAACCTCCGCGACTCTCAGCTCCCGCTCTTTTCAAACCTCCGCGACTCTCAGCTCCCGCTCTTTTCAAACCTCCGCGACTCTTAGCTCCCGCTCTTTTCAAACCTCCGCGACTCTCAGCTCCCTCTCTTTTCAAACCTCCGCGACTCTCAGCTCCCGCTCTTTTCAAACCTCGGCGACTCTCAGCTCCGGCTCTTTTCAATCCTCCGCGACTCTCAGCTCCCGCTCTTTGCAAACCTCTGCGACTCTCACCTCCCGCTCTTTTCAGACATGCGCGACTCTCAGCTCCCGCTCTTTTCAAACCTCCGCGACTCTAAGCTCCCGCTCTTTTCAAACCTCCGCGACTCTCTTCTCCCGTTATTTTCAAACCTCCGCGGCTCTCAGCTCCCGCTCTTTTCAAACCTCTGCGACTCTTAGCTCCCGCTCTTTTCAAACCTCCGCAACTCTCAGCTCCCGCTCATTTCAATCCTCCGCGACTCTCAGCTCCCGCTCTTTTCAAACCTCCGCGACTCTCAGCTCCCGCTCTTTTCAAACCTCCGTGACTCTTAGCTCCAGCTCTTTTCAAACCTCCGCAACTCTCAGCTCCCGCTCTTTTCAAACCTCCGCGACTCTCAGCTCCCGCTCTTTTCAAACCTCGGCGACTCCCAGCTCCCGCTCTTTTCAATCCTCCGCGACTCTCAGCTCCCGCTCTTTGCAAACCTCCGCGACTCTCAGCTCCCGCTCATTTCAAACATGCGCGACTCTCAGCTCCCGCTCTTTTCAAACCTCCGCGACTCTAAGCTCCCGCTCTTTTCAAACCTCCGCGACTCTCATCTCCCGCTCTTTTCAAAACTCCGCGGCTCTCAGCTCCCGCTCTTTTCAAACCTCTGCGAATCTTAGCTCCCGCTCTTTTCAAACCTCCGCAACTCTCAGCTCTCGCTCTTTTCAAACATCCGCGACTCTCATCTCCCGCTCTTTTCAAACCTCCGCGACTCTCAGCTCCCACTCTTTTCAAACCTCCGCGACTCTCAGCTCCCCCTCTTTTCAAACCTCCGCGACTCTCAGGTCCTGCTCTTTTCAAACCTCCGCGACTCTCAGCTCCCGCTCTTTGCAAACCTCCGCGACTCTCAGCTCCCGCTCTTTTCAAACCTCCGCGACTCTCAGCTCCCGCTCTTTTCAAACCTCCGCGAAGCTCAGCTCCCGCTCTTTTCAAACCTCCGCGACTCTCAGCTCCCGCTCTTTTCAAACCTCCGCGACTCTCAGTTCCTGCTCTTTTCAAACCTCCGCGAGCCTCAGCTCCCGCTCTTTTGAAACCTCCGCGACTCTCAGCTCCCGATCTTTTCAA
Source organism: Scyliorhinus torazame (assembly GCF_047496885.1). Lineage (NCBI taxonomy): Eukaryota > Metazoa > Chordata > Chondrichthyes > Carcharhiniformes > Scyliorhinidae > Scyliorhinus > Scyliorhinus torazame. Next base: position 101,433 of record NW_027308382.1, on the reverse strand, counting down.
ACCTCCGGGACTCTCAGGTCCCGCTCTTTTCAAACCTCCCCGACTCTCAGCTCCCTCTCTTTTCAAAACTCCGCGACTCTCAGCTCCCGCTCTTTTCAAACCTCCGCGACTCTCAGCTCCCGCTCTTTTCAAACCTCCGCGACTCTCAGGTCCTGCTATTTTCACACCTCCGCGACTCTCAGCTCACGCTATTTTCAAACCTCCGCGACTCTCAGCTCCCGTTCTTTTCAAATCTCCGCGACTCACAGCACCCGCTCTTTTCAAACCTCCGGGACACTCAGGTGCCGCTCTTTTCAAACCTCCGCGACTCTCAGCTCACGCTCTTTTCAAACCTCCGCGACTCTCAGCTCCCGCTCTTTTCAAACCTCCGCGACTCTCAGCTCCCGCTCTTTTCAAACCTCCGTGACTCTTAGCTCCAGCTCTTTTCAAACCTCCGCGACTCTCAGGTCCTGCTCTTTTCAAACCTCCGCGAGCCTCAGCTCCCGCTCTTTTGAAACCTCCGCGACTCTCAGCTCCCGCTCTTTTCAAACCTCCGGGACTCTCAGATCCCGCTCTTTTCAAACCTCCGCGACTCTCAGCTCCCGCTCTTTTCAAACCTCCGCGACTCTCAGCTCCGGCTCTTTTCAATCCTCCGCGACTCTCAGCTCCCGCTCTTTACAAACCTCCGCGACTCTCACCTCCCGCTCTTTTCAGACATGCGCGACTCTCAGCTCCCGCTCTTTTCAAACCTCCGCGACTCTAAGCTCCCGCTCTTTTCAAACCTCCGCGACTCTCTTCTCCCGCTATTTTCAAACCTCCGCGGCTCTCAGCTCCCGCTCTTTTCAAACCTCTGCGACTCTTAGCTCCCGCTCTTTTCAAACCTCCGCAACTCTCAGCTCCCGCTCATTTCAATCCTCCGCGACTCTCAGCTCCCGCTCTTTTCAAACCTCCGCGACTCTCAGCTCCCGCTCTTTTCAAACCTCCGTGTCTCTTAGCTCCAGCTCTTTTCAAACCTCCGCGACTCTCAGCTCCCGCTCTTTTCAAACCTCCGCGACTCTCAGCTCCCGCTCTTTTCAAACCTCGGCGACTCTCAGCTCCCGCTCTTTTCAATCCTCCGCGACTCTCAGCTCCCGCTCTTTGCAAACCTCCGCGACTCTCAGCTCCCGCTCATTTCAAACATGCGCGACTCTCAGCTCCCGCTCTTTTCAAACCTCCGCGACTCTAAGCTCCCGCTCTTTTCAAACCTCCGCGACTCTCATCTCCCGCTCTTTTCAAAACTCCGCGGCTCTCAGCTCCCGCTCTTTTCAAACCTCTGCGAATCTTAGCTCCCGCTCTTTTCAAACCTCCGCAACTCTCAGCTCTCGCTCTTTTCAAACCTCCGCGACTCTGAGCTCCCGCTCTTTTCAAACCTCCGCGACTCTCATCTCCCGCTCTTTTCAAACCTCCGCGACTCTCAGCTCCCACTCTTTTCAAACCTCCGCGACTCTCAGCTCCCCCTCTTTTCAAACCTCCGCGACTCTCAGGTACTGCTCTTTTCAAACCTCCGCGACTCTCAGCTCCCGCTCTTTGCAAACCTCCGCGACTCTCAGCTCCCGCTCTTTTCAAACCTCCGCGACTCTCAGCTCCCGCTCTTTTCAAACCTCCACACGCTCAGCTCCCGCTCTTTTCAACCTCCGCGACTCTCAGCTCCCGCTCTTTTCAAACCTCCGCGACTCTCAGGTCCTGCTCTTTTCAAACCTCCGCGAGCCTCAGCTCCCGCTCTTTTGAAACCTCCGCGACTCTCAGCTCCCGCTCTTTTCAAACCTCCGGGACTCTCAGGTCCCGCTCTTTTCAAACCTCCGCGACTCACAGCTCCCGCTCTTTTCAAAACTCCGCGACTCTCAGCTCCCGCTCTTTTCAAACCTCCGCGACTCTCAGCTCCCGCTCTTTTCAAACCTCCGCGACTCTCAGCTCCCAATGTTTTCAAACCTCCGCGACTCTCAGCTCCCGCTCTTTTCAAACCTCCGCGACTCTTAGCTCCCGGTCTTTTCATTACCTCCCCGACTCTCAGCACCCGCTCTTTTCAAACCTCCGCGACTCTCAGCTCCCGCTCATTTCAAACCTCCGCGACTCTCAGCTCCCGCTCTTTTCAAACCTCCGCGACTCTCAGCTCCCGCTCTTTTCAAACCTCCGCGACTCTTAGCTCCCGCTCTTTTCAAACCTCCGCGACTCTCAGCTCCCGCTCTTTTCAAACCTCCGCGACTCTCAGCTCCCGTTCTTTTCAAACCTCGGCGAATCTCAGCTCCGGCTCTTTTCAATCCTCCGCGACTCTCAGCTCCCGCTCTTTGCAAACCTCCGCGACTCTCACCTCCCGCTCTTTTCAGACATGCGCGACTCTCAGCTCCCGCTCTTTTCAAACCCCCGTGACTCTTAGCTCCAGCTCTTTTCAAACCTCCGCGACTCTCAGCTCCCGCTCTTTTCAAACCTCCGCGACTCTCAGCTCCCGCTCTTTTCAAACCTCGGCGACTCTCAGCTCCCGCTCTTTTCAATCCTCCGCGACTCTCAGCTCCCGCTCTTTGCAAACCTCCGCGACTCTCAGCTCCCGCTCATTTCAAACATGCGCGACTCTCAGCTCCCGCTCTTTTCAAACCTCCGCGACTCTAAGCTCCCGCTCTTTTCAAACCTCCGCGACTCTCATCTCCCGCTCTTTTCAAAACTCCGCGGCTCTCAGCTCCCGCTCTTTTCAAACCTCTGCGAATCTTAGCTCCCGCTCTTTTCAAACCTCCGCAACTCTCAGCTCTCGCTCTTTTCAAACCTCCGCGACTCTGAGCTCCCGCTCTTTTCAAACCTCCGCGACTCTCATCTCCCGCTCTTTTCAAACCTCCGCGACTCTCAGCTCCCACTCTTTTCAAACCTCCGCGACTCTCAGCTCCCCCTCTTTTCAAACCTCCGCGACTCTCAGGTACTGCTCTTTTCAAAATCTCCGCGACTCTCAGCTCCCGCTCTTTGCAAACCTCCGCGACTCTCAGCTCCCGCTCTTTTCAAACCTCCGCGACTCTCAGCTCCCGCTCTTTTCAAACCTCCGCGACGCTCAGCTCCCGCTCTTTTCAAACCTCCGCGACTCTCAGCTCCCGCTCTTTTCAAATCTCCGCGACTCTCAGGTCCTGCTCTTTTCAAACCTCCGCGAGCCTCAGCTCCCGCTCTTTTGAAACCTCCGCGACTCTCAGCTCCCGCTCTTTTCAAACCTCCGCGACTCTCAGCTCCCGCTCTTTTCAAACCTCCGCGACTCTCATCTCCCGCTCTTTTCAAATCTCCGCGACTCTCAGCTCCCACTCTTTTCAAACCTCCGCGACTCTCAGCTCCCCCTCTTTTCAAACCTCCGCGACTCACAGGTCCTGCTCTTTTCAAACCTCCGCGACTCTCAGCTCCCGCTCTTTGCAAACCTCCGCGACTCTCAGCTCCCGCTCTTTTCAAACCTCCGCGACTCTCAGCTCCCGCTCTTTTCAAACCTCCGCGAAGCTCAGCTCCCGCTCTTTTCAAACCTCCGCGACTCTCAGCTCCCGCTCTTTTCAAACCTCCGCCACTCTCAGGTCCTGCTCTTTTCAAACCTCCGCGAACCTCAGCTCCCGCTCTTTTGAAACCTCCGCGACTCTCAGCTCCCGCTCTTTTCAAACCTCCGGGACTCTCAGGTCCCGCTCTTTTCAAACCTGGGCGACTCTCAGCTCCCGCTCTTTTCAAAACTCCGCGACTCTCAGCTCCCGCTCTTTTCAAACCTCCGCGACTCCCAGCTCCCGCTCTTTTCAAACCTCCGCGACTCTCAGCTCCCGCTCTTTTCAAACCTCGGCGACTCTCAGCTCCGGCTCTTTTCAATCCTCCGCGACTCTCAGTTCCCGCTCTTTGCAAACCTCCGCGACTCTCACCTCCCGCTCTTTTCAGACATGCGCGACTCTCAGCTCCCGCTCTTTTCAAACCTCCGCGACTCTAAGCTCCCGCTATATTCAAACCTCTGCGACTCTTAGCTCCCGCTCTTTTCAAACCTCCGCAACTCTCAGCTCTCGCTCTTTTCAAACCTCCGCGACTCTCAGCTCCCACTCTTTTCAAACCTCCGCGACTCTCAGCTCCCCCTCTTTTCAAACCTCCGCGACTCTCAGATCCTGCTCTTTTCAAACCTCTGCGACTCTCAGCTCCCGCTCTTTGCAAACCTCCGGAACTCTCAGCTCCCGCTCTTTTCAAACCTCCGCGACTCTCAGCTCCCGCTCTTTTCAAACCTCCGCGACGCTCAGCTCCCGCTCTTTTCAAACCTCCGCGACTCTCAGCTCCCGCTCTCTTCAAACCTCCGCGACTCTCAGGTCCCGCTCTTTTCAAACCTCCGCAACTCTCACCTCCCGCTCTTTTCAAACCTCCGCGACACTCAGCTCCCGCTCTTTTCAAACCTCCGCGACTCTCAGGTCCTGCTCTTTTCAAATCTCCGCGACTTTCAGCTCCCGCTCTTTTCAAACCTCCGCGACTCTCAGCTCCCGCTCTTTTCAAACCTCCGCGACTCTCAGGTCCTGCTCTTTTCAAACGTCCGCGAGCCTCAGCTCCCGCTCTTTTGAAACCTCCGCGACTCTCAGCTCCCGCTCTTTTCAAACCTCCGGGACTCTCAGGTCCCGCTCTTTTCAAACCTCCGCGACTCTCAGCTCCCTCTCTTTTCAAACCTCCGCGACTCTCAGCTCCCGCTCTTTTCAAACCTCCGCGACTCTCAGGTCCAGCTCTTTTCAAACCTCCGCGACTCTCAGCTCCCGCTGTTTTCAAAACTCCGCGACTCTCAGCTCCAGCTCTTTTCAAACCTCCGCGACTCTCAGCTCACGCTCTTTTCAAACGTCCGCGACTCTCAGCTCCCGCTCTTTTCAAACCTCCGCGACTCTCAGGTCCTGCTATTTTCACACCTCCGCGACTTTCAGCTCACGCTATTTTCAAACCTCCGCGACTCTCAGCTCCCGTTCCTTTCAAATCTCCGAGACTCACAGCACCCGCTCTTTTCAAACCTCCGGGACACTCAGGTCCCGTCTTTTCAAACCTCCGCGACTCTCAGCTCACGCTCTTTTCAAACCTCCGCGACTCTCAGCTCCCGCTCTTTTCAAACCTGCGCGACTCTCAGGTCCTGCTCTTTTCAAACCTCCGCGAGCCTCAGCTCCCGCTCTTTGGAAACATCCGCGACTCTCAGCTCCCGCTCTTTTCAAACCTCCGGGACTCTCAGGTCCCGCTCTTTTCAAACCTCCGCGACTCTCAGCTCCCGCTCTTTTCAAAACTCCGCGACTCTCAGCTCCCGCTCTTTTCAAACCTCCGCGACTCTCAGCTCCCGCTCTTTTCAAACCTCCGCGACTCTGAGCTCCCGCTCTTTTCAAACCTCCGCGACTCTCATCTCCCGCTCTTTTCAAACCTCCGCGACTCTCAGCTCCCACTCTTTTCAAACCTCCGCGACTCTCAGCTCCCCCTCTTTTCAAACCTCCGCGACTCTCAGGTACTGCTCTTTTCAAAACCTCCGCGACTCTCAGCTCCCGCTCTTTGCAAACCTCCGCGACTCTCAGCTCCCGCTCTTTTCAAACCTCCGCGACTCTCAGCTCCCGCTCTTTTCAAACCTCCGCGACGCTCAGCTCCCGCTCTTTTCAAACCTCCGCGACTCTCAGCTCCCGCTCTTTTCAAACCTCCGCGAAGCTCAGCTCCCGCTCTTTTCAAACCTCCGCGACTCTCAGCTCCCGCTCTTTTCAAACCTCCGCCACTCTCAGGTCCTGCTCTTTTCAAACCTCCGCGAACCTCAGCTCCCGCTCTTTTGAAACCTCCGCGACTCTCAGCTCCCGCTCTTTTCAAACCTCCGGGACTCTCAGGTCCCGCTCTTTTCAAACCTGGGCGACTCTCAGCTCCCGCTCTTTTCAAAACTCCGCGACTCTCAGCTCCCGCTCTTTTCAAACCTCCGCGACTCCCAGCTCCCGCTCTTTTCAAACCTCCGCGACTCTCAGCTCCCGCTCTTTTCAAACCTCGGCGACTCTCAGCTCCGGCTCTTTTCAATCCTCCGCGACTCTCAGTTCCCGCTCTTTGCAAACCTCCGCGACTCTCACCTCCCGCTCTTTTCAGACATGCGCGACTCTCAGCTCCCGCTCTTTTCAAACCTCCGCGACTCTAAGCTCCCGCTATATTCAAACCTCTGCGACTCTTAGCTCCCGCTCTTTTCAAACCTCCGCAACTCTCAGCTCTCGCTCTTTTCAAACCTCCGCGACTCTCAGCTCCCACTCTTTTCAAACCTCCGCGACTCTCAGCTCCCCCTCTTTTCAAACCTCCGCGACTCTCAGATCCTGCTCTTTTCAAACCTCTGCGACTCTCAGCTCCCGCTCTTTGCAAACCTCCGGAACTCTCAGCTCCCGCTCTTTTCAAACCTCCGCGACTCTCAGCTCCCGCTCTTTTCAAACCTCCGCGACGCTCAGCTCCCGCTCTTTTCAAACCTCCGCGACTCTCAGCTCCCGCTCTCTTCAAACCTCCGCGACTCTCAGGTCCCGCTCTTTTCAAACCTCCGCAACTCTCACCTCCCGCTCTTTTCAAACCTCCGCGACACTCAGCTCCCGCTCTTTTCAAACCTCCGCGACTCTCAGGTCCTGCTCTTTTCAAATCTCCGCGACTTTCAGCTCCCGCTCTTTTCAAACCTCCGCGACTCTCAGCTCCCGCTCTTTTCAAACCTCCGCGTCTCTCAGGTCCTGCTCTTTTCAAACGTCCGCGAGCCTCAGCTCCCGCTCTTTTGAAACCTCCGCGACTCTCAGCTCCCGCTCTTTTCAAACCTCCGGGACTCTCAGGTCCCGCTCTTTTCAAACCTCCGCGACTCTCAGCTCCCTCTCTTTTCAAACCTCCGCGACTCTCAGCTCCCGCTCTTTTCAAACCTCCGCGACTCTCAGGTCCAGCTCTTTTCAAACCTCCGCGACTCTCAGCTCCCGCTGTTTTCAAAACTCCGCGACTCTCAGCTCCAGCTCTTTTCAAACCTCCGCGACTCTCAGCTCACGCTCTTTTCAAACGTCCGCGACTCTCAGCTCCCGCTCTTTTCAAACCTCCGCGACTCTCAGGTCCTGCTATTTTCACACCTCCGCGACTTTCAGCTCACGCTATTTTCAAACCTCCGCGACTCTCAGCTCCCGTTCCTTTCAAATCTCCGAGACTCACAGCACCCGCTCTTTTCAAACCTCCGGGACACTCAGGTCCCGTCTTTTCAAACCTCCGCGACTCTCAGCTCACGCTCTTTTCAAACCTCCGCGACTCTCAGCTCCCGCTCTTTTCAAACCTGCGCGACTCTCAGGTCCTGCTCTTTTCAAACCTCCGCGAGCCTCAGCTCCCGCTCTTTGGAAACATCCGCGACTCTCAGCTCCCGCTCTTTTCAAACCTCCGGGACTCTCAGGTCCCGCTCTTTTCAAACCTCCGCGACTCTCAGCTCCCGCTCTTTTCAAAACTCCGCGACTCTCAGCTCCCGCTCTTTTCAAACCTCCGCGACTCTCAGCTCCCGCTCTTTTCAAACCTCCGCGACTCTGAGCTCCCGCTCTTTTCAAACCTCCGCGACTCTCATCTCCCGCTCTTTTCAAACCTCCGCGACTCTCAGCTCCCACTCTTTTCAAACCTCCGCGACTCTCAGCTCCCCCTCTTTTCAAACCTCCGCGACTCTCAGGTACTGCTCTTTTCAAAACCTCCGCGACTCTCAGCTCCCGCTCTTTGCAAACCTCCGCGACTCTCAGCTCCCGCTCTTTTCAAACCTCCGCGACTCTCAGCTCCCGCTCTTTTCAAACCTCCGCGACGCTCAGCTCCCGCTCTTTTCAAACCTCCGCGACTCTCAGCTCCCGCTCTTTTCAAACCTCCGCGACTCTCAGGTCCTGCTCTTTTCAAACCTCCGTGAGCCTCAGCTCCCGCTCTTTTGAAACCTCCGCGACTCTCAGCTCCCGCTCTTTTCAAACCTCCGCGACTCTCAGCTCCCGCTCTTTTCAAACCTCCGCGACTCTCATCTCCCGCTCTTTTGAAACCTCCGCGACTCTCAGCTCCCACTCTTTTCAAACCTCCGCGACTCTCAGCTCCCCCTCTTTTCAAACCTCCGCGACTCTCAGGTCCTGCTCTTTTCAAACCTCCGCGACTCTCAGCTCCCGCTCTTTGCAAACCTCCGCGACTCTCAGCTCCCGCTCTTTTCAAACCTCCGCGACTCTCAGCTCCCGCTCTTTTCAAACCTCCGCGAAGCTCAGCTCCCGCTCTTTTCAAACCTCCGCGACTCTCAGCTCCCGCTCTTTTCAAACCTCCGCGACTCTCATGTCCTGCTCTTTTCAAACCTCCGCGAGCCTCAGCTCCCGCTCTTTTGAAACCTCCGCGACTCTCAGCTCCCGCTCTTTTCAAACCTCCGCGACTCTCAGGTCCCGCTCTTTTCAAACCTCCGCGACTCTCAGCTCCCGCTCTTTTCAAACCTCCGCGACTCTCAGCTCCCGCTCTTTTCAAACCTCCGCGACTCTTAGCTCCCGCTCTTTTCAAACCTCCGCGACTCTGAGCTCCCGCTCTTTTCAAACCTCCGCGACTCTCAGCACCCGCTCTTTTCAAACCTCCGCGACTCTTAGCTCCCGCTCTTTTCAAACCTCCGCAACTCTCAGCTCTCGCTCTTTTCAAACCTCCGCGACTCTTAGCTCCCGGTCTTTTCATAACCTCCCCGACTCTCAGCACCCGCTCTTTTCAAACCTCCGCGACTCCCAGCTCCCGCTCTTTTCAAACCTCCGCGACTCTCAGCTCCCGCTCTTTTCAAACCTCGGCGACTCTCAGCTCCGGCTCTTTTCAAACCTCCGCGACTCTCAGCACCCGCTCTTTTCAAACCTCCGCGACTCTTAGCTCCCGCTCTTTTCAAACCTCCGCAACTCTCAGCTCTCGCTCTTTTCAAACCTCCGCGACTCTTAGCTCCCGGTCTTTTCATAACCTCCCCGACTCTCAGCACCCGCTCTTTTCAAACCTCCGCGACTCCCAGCTCCCGCTCTTTTCAAACCTCCGCGACTCTCAGCTCCCGCTCTTTTCAAACCTCGGCGACTCTCAGCTCCGGCTCTTTTCAATCCTCCGCGACTCTCAGTTCCCGCTCTTTGCAAACCTCCGCGACTCTCACCTCCCGCTCTTTTCAGACATGCGCGACTCTCAGCTCCCGCTCTTTTCAAACCTCCGCGACTCTAAGCTCCCGCTATTTTCAAACCTCTGCGACTCTTAGCTCCCGCTCTTTTCAAACCTCCGCAACTCTCAGCTCTCGCTCTTTTCAAACCTCCGCGACTCTCAGCTCCCACTCTTTTCAAACCTCCGCGACTCTCAGCTCCCCCTCTTTTCAAACCTCCGCGACTCTCAGATCCTGCTCTTTTCAAACCTCTGCGACTCTCAGCTCCCGCTCTTTGCAAACCTCCGGAACTCTCAGCTCCCGCTCTTTTCAAACCTCCGCGACTCTCAGCTCCCGCTCTTTTCAAACCTCCGCGACGCTCAGCTCCCGCTCTTTTCAAACCTCCGCGACTCTCAGCTCCCGCTCTCTTCAAACCTCCGCGACTCTCAGGTCCCGCTCTTTTCAAACCTCCGCAACTCTCACCTCCCGCTCTTTTCAAACCTCCGCGACACTCAGCTCCCGCTCTTTTCAAACCTCCGCGACTCTCAGGTCCTGCTCTTTTCAAATCTCCGCGACTTTCAGCTCCCGCTCTTTTCAAACCTCCGCGACTCTCAGCTCCCGCTCTTTTCAAACCTCCGCGACTCTCAGGTCCTGCTCTTTTCAAACGTCCGCGAGCCTCAGCTCCCGCTCTTTTGAAACCTCCGCGACTCTCAGCTCCCGCTCTTTTCAAACCTCCGGGACTCTCAGGTCCCGCTCTTTTCAAACCTCCGCGACTCTCAGCTCCCTCTCTTTTCAAACCTCCGCGACTCTCAGCTCCCGCTCTTTTCAAACCTCCGCGACTCTCAGGTCCAGCTCTTTTCAAACCTCCGCGACTCTCAGCTCCCGCTGTTTTCAAAACTCCGCGACTCTCAGCTCCAGCTCTTTTCAAACCTCCGCGACTCTCAGCTCACGCTCTTTTCAAACGTCCGCGACTCTCAGCTCCCGCTCTTTTCAAACCTCCGCGACTCTCAGGTCCTGCTATTTTCACACCTCCGCGACTCTCAGCTCACGCTATTTTCAAACCTCCGCGACTCTCAGCTCCCGTTCCTTTCAAATCTCCGAGACTCACAGCACCCGCTCTTTTCAAACCTCCGGGACACTCAGGTCCCGTCTTTTCAAACCTCCGCGACTCTCAGCTCACGCTCTTTTCAAACCTCCGCGACTCTCAGCTCCCGCTCTTTTCAAACCTGCGCGACTCTCAGGTCCTGCTCTTTTCAAACCTCCGCGAGCCTCAGCTCCCGCTCTTTGGAAACATCCGCGACTCTCAGCTCCCGCTCTTTTCAAACCTCCGGGACTCTCAGGTCCCGCTCTTTTCAAACCTCCGCGACTCTCAGCTCCCGCTCTTTTCAAAACTCCGCGACTCTCAGCTCCCGCTCTTTTCAAACCTCCGCGACTCTCAGCTCCCGCTCTTTTCAAACCTCCGCGACTCTGAGCTCCCGCTCTTTTCAAACCTCCGCGACTCTCATCTCCCGCTCTTTTCAAACCTCCGCGACTCTCAGCTCCCACTCTTTTCAAACCTCCGCGACTCTCAGCTCCCCCTCTTTTCAAACCTCCGCGACTCTCAGGTACTGCTCTTTTCAAAACCTCCGCGACTCTCAGCTCCCGCTCTTTGCAAACCTCCGCGACTCTCAGCTCCCGCTCTTTTCAAACCTCCGCGACTCTCAGCTCCCGCTCTTTTCAAACCTCCGCGACGCTCAGCTCCCGCTCTTTTCAAACCTCCGCGACTCTCAGCTCCCGCTCTTTTCAAACCTCCGCGACTCTCAGGTCCTGCTCTTTTCAAACCTCCGTGAGCCTCAGCTCCCGCTCTTTTGAAACCTCCGCGACTCTCAGCTCCCGCTCTTTTCAAACCTCCGCGACTCTCAGCTCCCGCTCTTTTCAAACCTCCGCGACTCTCATCTCCCGCTCTTTTGAAACCTCCGCGACTCTCAGCTCCCACTCTTTTCAAACCTCCGCGACTCTCAGCTCCCCCTCTTTTCAAACCTCCGCGACTCTCAGGTCCTGCTCTTTTCAAACCTCCGCGACTCTCAGCTCCCGCTCTTTGCAAACCTCCGCGACTCTCAGCTCCCGCTCTTTTCAAACCTCCGCGACTCTCAGCTCCCGCTCTTTTCAAACCTCCGCGAAGCTCAGCTCCCGCTCTTTTCAAACCTCCGCGACTCTCAGCTCCCGCTCTTTTCAAACCTCCGCGACTCTCATGTCCTGCTCTTTTCAAACCTCCGCGAGCCTCAGCTCCCGCTCTTTTGAAACCTCCGCGACTCTCAGCTCCCGCTCTTTTCAAACCTCCGCGACTCTCAGGTCCCGCTCTTTTCAAACCTCCGCGACTCTCAGCTCCCGCTCTTTTCAAACCTCCGCGACTCTCAGCTCCCGCTCTTTTCAAACCTCCGCGACTCTTAGCTCCCGCTCTTTTCAAACCTCCGCAACTCTCAGCTCTCGCTCTTTTCAAACCTCCGCGACTCTGAGCTCCCGCTCTTTTCAAACCTCCGCGACTCTCAGGTACTGCTCTTTTCAAACTTCCGCGACTCTCAGCTCCCGCTCTTTGCAAACCTCCGCGACTCTCAGCTCCCGCTCTTTTCAAACCTCCGCGACTCTCAGCTCCCGCTCTTTTCAAACCTCCGCGACGCTCAGCTCCCGCTCTTTTCAAACCTCCGCGACTCTCAGCTCCCGCTCTTTTCAAATCTCCGCGACTCTCAGGTCCTGCTCTTTTCAAACCTCCGCGAGCCTCAGCTCCCGCTCTTTTGAAACCTCCGCGACTCTCAGCTCCCGCTCTTTTCAAACCTCCGCGACTCTCAGCTCCCGCTCTTTTCAAACCTCCGCGACTCTCATCTCCCGCTCTTTTCAAATCTCCGCGACTCTCAGCTCCCACTCTTTTCAAACCTCCGCGACTCTCAGCTCCCCCTCTTTTCAAACCTCCGCGACTCTCAGGTCCTGCTCTTTTCAAACCTCCGCGACTCTCAGCTCCCGCTCTTTGCAAACCTCCGCGACTCTCAGCTCCCGCTCTTTTCAAACCTCCGCGACTCTCAGCTCCCGCTCTTTTCAAACCTCCGCGAAGCTCAGCTCCCGCTCTTTTCAAACCTCCGCGACTCTCAGCTCCCGCTCTTTTCAAACCTCCGCGACTCTCAGGTCCTGCTCTTTTCAAACCTCCGCGAGCCTCAGCTCCCGCTCTTTTGAAACCTCCGCGACTCTCAGCTCCCGCTCTTTTCAAACCTCCGGGACTCTCAGGTCCCGCTCTTTTCAAACCTCCGCGACTCTCAGCTCCCGCTCTTTTCAAAACTCCGCGACTCTCAGCTCCCGCTCTTTTCAAACCACCGCGACTCTCAGCTCCCGCTCTTTTCAAACCTCCGCGACTCTCAGCTCCCGCTGTTTTCAAACCTCCGTGACTCTCAGCTCCCGCTCTTTTCAAACCTCCGCGACTCTTAGCTCCCGGTCTTTTCATAACCTCCCCGACTCTCAGCACCCGCTCTTTTCAAACCTCCGCGACTCTCAGCTCCCGCTCTTTTCAAACCTCCGCGACTCTCAGCTCCCGCTCTTTTCAAACCTCCGCGACTCTCATCTCCCGCTCTTTTCAAATCTCCGCGACTCTCAGCTCCCACTCTTTTCAAACCTCCGCGACTCTCAGCTCCCCCTCTTTTCAAACCTCCGCGACTCTCAGGTCCTGCTCTTTTCAAACCTCCGCGACTCTCAGCTCCCGCTCTTTGCAAACCTCCGCGACTCTCAGCTCCCGCTCTTTTCAAACCTCCGCGACTCTCAGCTCCCGCTCTTTTCAAACCTCCGCGAAGCTCAGCTCCCGCTCTTTTCAAACCTCCGCGACTCTCAGCTCCCGCTCTTTTCAAACCTCCGCGACTCTCAGGTCCTGCTCTTTTCAAACCTCCGCGAGCCTCAGCTCCCGCTCTTTTGAAACCTCCGCGACTCTCAGCTCCCGCTCTTTTCAAACCTCCGGGACTCTCAGGTCCCGCTCTTTTCAAACCTCCGCGACTCTCAGCTCCCGCTCTTTTCAAAACTCCGCGACTCTCAGCTCCCGCTCTTTTCAAACCACCGCGACTCTCAGCTCCCGCTCTTTTCAAACCTCCGCGACTCTCAGCTCCCGCTGTTTTCAAACCACCGCGACTCTCAGCTCCCGCTCTTTTCAAACCTCCGCGACTCTTAGCTCCCGCTCTTTTCAAACCTCCGCGACTCCCAGCTCCCGCTCTTTTCAAACCTCCGCGACTCTCAGCTCCCGCTCTTTTCAAACCTCGGCGACTCTCAGCTCCGGCTCTTTTCAATCCTCCGCGACTCTCAGCTCCCGCTCTTTGCAAACCTCCGCGACTCTCACCTCCCGCTCTTTTCATACATGCGCGACTCTCAGCTCCCGCTCTTTTCAAACCTCCGCGACTCTAAGCTCCCGCTCTTTTCAAACCTCCGCGACTCTCTTCTCCCGCTATTTTCAAACCTCTGCGACTCTTAGCTCCCGCTCTTTTCAAACCTCCGCAACTCTCAGCTCTCGCTCTTTTCAAACCTCCGCGACTCTCAGCTCCCACTCTTTTCAAACCTCCGCGACTCTCAGCTCCCCCTCTTTTCAAACCTCCGCGACTCTCAGATCCTGCTCTTTTCAAAGCTCTGCGACTCTCAGCTCCCGCTCTTTGCAAACCTCCGGAACTCTCAGCTCCCGCTCTTTTCAAACCTCCGCGACTCTCAGCTCCCGCTCTTTTCAAACCTCCGCGACGCTCAGCTCCCGCTCTTTTCAAACCTCCGCGACTCTCAGCTCCGGCTCTCTTCAAACCTCCGCGACTCTCAGGTCCCGCTCTTTTCAAACCTCCGCAACTCTCACCTCCCGCTCTTTTCAAACCTCCGCGACACTCAGCTCCCGCTCTTTTCAAACCTCCGCGACTCTCAGGTCCTGCTCTTTTCAAATCTCCGCGACTTTCAGCTCCCGCTCTTTTCAAACCTCCGCGACTCTCAGCTCCCGCTCTTTTCAAACCTCCGCGACTCTCAGGTCCTGCTCTTTTCAAACGTCCGCGAGCCTCAGCTCCCGCTCTTTTGAAACCTCCGCGACTCTCAGCTCCCGCTCTTTTCAAACCTCCAGGACTCTCAGGTCCCGCTCTTTTCAAACCTCCGCGACTCTCAGCTCCCTCTCTTTTCAAACCTCCGCGACTCTCAGCTCCCGCTCTTTTCAAACCTCCGCGACTCTCAGGTCCAGCTCTTTTCAAACCTCCGCGACTCTCAGCTCCCGCTGTTTTCAAAACTCCGCGACTCTCAGCTCCAGCTCTTTTCAAACCTCCGCGACTCTCAGCTCACGCTCTTTTCAAACGTCCGCGACTCTCAGCTCCCGCTCTTTTCAAACCTCCGCGACTCTCAGGTCCTGCTATTTTCACACCTCCGCGACTCTCAGCTCACGCTATTTTCAAACCTCCGCGACTCTCAGCTCCCGTTCTTTTCAAATCTCCGCGACTCACAGCACCCGCTCTTTTCAAACCTCCGGGACACTCAGGTCCCGTCTTTTCAAACCTCCGCGACTCTCAGCTCACGCTCTTTTCAAACCTCCGCGACTCTCAGCTCCCGCTCTTTTCAAACCTGCGCGACTCTCAGGTCCTGCTCTTTTCAAACCTCCGCGAGCCTCAGCTCACGCTCTTTGGAAACATCCGCGACTCTCAGCTCCCGCTCTTTTCAAACCTCCGGGACTCTCAGGTCCCGCTCTTTTCAAACCTCCGCGACTCTCAGCTCCCGCTCTTTTCAAAACTCCGCGACTCTCAGCTCCCGCTCTTTTCAAACCTCCGCGACTCTCAGCTCCCGCTCTTTTCAAACCTCCGCGACTCTCAGCTCCCGCTCTTTTCAAACCTCCGCGACTCTCAGCTCCCGCTGTTTTCAAACCTCCGCGACTCTCAGCTCCCGCTCTTTTCAAATCTCCGCGACTCTTATCTCCCGGTCTTTTCATAACCTCCCCGACTCTCAGCACCCGCTCTTTTCAAACCTCCGCGACTCTCAGCTCCCGCTCATTTCAAACCACCGCGACTCTCAGCTCCCGCTCTTTTCAAACCTCCGCGACTCTCAGCTCCCGCTCTTTTCAAACCTCCGCGACTCTTAGCTCCCGCTCTTTTCAAACCTCCGCGACTCTCAGCTCCCGCTCTTTTCAAACCTCCCCGACTCTCAGCTCCCGCTCTTTTCAAACCTCGGCGACTCTCAGCTCCGGCTCTTTTCAATCCTCCGCGACTCTCAGCTCCCGCTCTTTGCAAATCTCCGCGACTCTCACCTCCCGCTCTTTTCAGACAGGCGCGACTCTCAGCTCCCGCTCTTTTCAAACCTCCGCGACTCTAAGCTCCCGCTCTTTTCAAACCTCCGCGACTCTCTTCTCCCGCTATTTTCAAACCTCCGCGGCTCTCAGCTCCCGCTTTTTTCAAACCTCTGCGACTCTTAGCTCCCGCTCTTTTCAAACCTCCGCAACTCTCAGCTCCCGCTCATTTCAATCCTCCGCGACTCTCAGCTCCCGCTCTTTTCAAACCTCCGCGACTCTCAGCTCCCGCTCTTTTCAAACCTCCGTGACTCTTAGCTCCAGCTCTTTTCAAACCTCCGCGACTCTCAGCTCTCGCACTTTTCAAACCTCCGCGACTCTCAGCTCCCGCTCTTTTCAAACCTCGGCGACTCTCAGCTCCCGCTCTTTTCAAACCTCCGCGACTCTCAGCTCCCTCTCTTTTCAAACCTCCGCGACTCTCAGCTCCCGCTCTTTTCAAACCTCCGCGACTCTCAGGTCCAGCTCTTTTCAAACCTCCGCGACTCTCAGCTCCCGCTCTTTGCAAACCTCCGCGACTCTCAGCTCCCGCTCTTTTCAAAACTCCGCGACTCTCAGCTCCAGCTCTTTTCAAACCTCCGCGACTCTCAGCTCACGCTCTTTTCAAACCTCCGCGACTCTCAGCTCCCGCTCTTTTCAAACCTCCGCGACTCTCAGGTCCTGCTATTTTCACACCTCCGCGACTCTCAGCTCACGCTATTTTCAAACCTCCGCGACTCTCAGCTCCCGTTCTTTTCAAATCTCCGCGACTCACAGCACCCGCTCTTTTCAAACCTCCGGGACACTCAGGTCCCGTTCTTTTCAAACCTCCGCGACTCTCAGCTCACGCTCTTTTCAAACCTCCGCGACTCTCAGCTCCCGCTCTTTTCAAACCTCCGCGACTCTCAGGTCCTGCTCTTTTCAAACCTCCGCGAGCCTCAGCTCCCGCTCTTTTGAAACCTCCGCCACTCTCAGCTCCCGCTCTTTTCAAACCTACGGGACTCTCAGGTCCCGCTCTTTTCAAACCTCCGCGACTCTCAGCTCCCGCTCTTTTCAAAACTCCGCGACTCTCAGCTCCCGTTCTTTTCAAACCTCCGCGACTCTTAGCTCCCGCTCTTTTCAAACCTCCGCGACTCTCAGCTCCCGCTCTTTTCAAACCTCCGCGACTCTCAGCTCCCGCTCTTTTCAAACCTCGGCGACTCTCAGCTCCGGCTCTTTTCAATCCTCCGCGACTCTCAGCTCCCGCTCTTTGCAAATCTCCGCGACTCTCACCTCCCGCTCTTTTCAGACAGGCGCGACTCTCAGCTCCCGCTCTTTTCAAACCTCCGCGACTCTAAGCTCCCGCTCTTTTCAAACCTCCGCGACTCTCTTCACCCGCTATTTTCAAACCTCCGCGGCTCTCAGCTCCCGCTTTTTTCAAACCTCTGCGACTCTTAGCTCCCGCTCTTTTCAAACCTCCGCAACTCTCAGCTCCCGCTCATTTCAATCCTCCGCGACTCTCAGCTCCCGCTCTTTTCAAACCTCCGCGACTCTCAGCTCCCGCTCTTTTCAAACCTCCGTGACTCTTAGCTCCAGCTCTTTTCAAACCTCCGCGACTCTCAGCTCTCGCACTTTTCAAACCTCCGCGACTCTCAGCTCCCGCTCTTTTCAAACCTCGGCGACTCTCAGCTCCCGCTCTTTTCAAACCTCCGCGACTCTCAGCTCCCTCTCTTTTCAAACCTCCGCGACTCTCAGCTCCCGCTCTTTTCAAACCTCCGCGACTCTCAGGTCCAGCTCTTTTCAAACCTCCGCGACTCTCAGCTCCCGCTCTTTGCAAACCTCCGCGACTCTCAGCTCCCGCTCTTTTCAAAACTCCGCGACTCTGAGCTCCAGCTCTTTTCAAACCTCCGCGACTCTCAGCTCACGCTCTTTTCAAACCTCCGCGACTCTCAGCTCCCGCTCTTTTCAAACCTCCGCGACTCTCAGGTCCTGCTATTTTCACACCTCCGCGACTCTCAGCTCACGCTATTTTCAAACCTCCGCGACTCTCAGCTCCCTTTCTTTTCAAATCTCCGCGACTCACAGCACCCGCTCTTTTCAAACCTCCGGGACACTCAGGTCCCGTTCTTTTCAAACCTCCGCGACTCTCAGCTCACGCTCTTTTCAAACCTCCGCGACTCTCAGCTCCCGCTCTTTTCAAACCTCCGCGACTCTCAGGTCCTGCTCTTTTCAAACCTCCGCGAGCCTCAGCTCCCGCTCTTTTGAAACCTCCGCCACTCTCAGCTCCCGCTCTTTTCAAACCTACGGGACTCTCAGGTCCCGCTCTTTTCAAACCTCCGCGACTCTCAGCTCCCGCTCTTTTCAAAACTCCGCGACTCTCAGCTCCCGTTCTTTTCAAACCTCCGCGACTCTCAGCTCCCGCTCTTTTCAAGCCTCCGCGACTCTCAGCTCCCGCTCTTTTCAAACCTCCGCGACTCTCAGCTCCCGCTCTTTTCAAACCTCCGCGACTCTCAGCTCCCGCTGTTTTCAAACCTCCGCGACTCTCAGCACCCGCTCTTTTCAAACCTCCGCGACTCTTAGCACCCGGTCTTTTCATAACCTCCCCGACTCTCAGCACCCGCTCTTTTCAAACCTCCGCGACTCTCAGCTCCCGCTCATTTCAAACCACCGCGACTCTCAGCTCCCGCTCTTTTCAAACCTCCGCGACTCTCAGCTCCCGCTCTTTTCAAACCTCCGCGACTCTTAGCTCCCGCTCTTTTCAAACCTCCGCGACTCTCAGCTCCCGCTCTTTTCAAACCTCCGCGACTCTCAGCTTCCGCTCTTTTCAAACCTCGGCGACTCTCAGCTCCGGCTCTTTTCAATCCTCCGCGACTCTCAGCTCCCGCTCTTTGCAAACCTCCGCGACTCTCACCTCCCGCTCTTTTCAGGCATGCGCGACTCTCAGCTCCCGCTCTTTTCAAACCTCCGCGACTCTAAGCTCCCGCTCTTTTCAAACATCCGCGACTCTCTTCTCCCGCTATTTTCAAACCTCCGCGGCTCTCAGCTCCCGCTTTTTTCAAACCTCTGCGACTCTTAGCTCCCGCTCTTTTCAAACCTCCGCAACTCTCAGCTCCCGCTCATTTCAATCCTCCGCGACTCTCAGCTCCCGATCTTTTCAAACCTCCGCGACTCTCAGCTCCCGCTCTTTTCAAACCTCCGTGACTCTTAGCTCCAGCTCTTTTCAAACCTCCGCGACTCTCAGCTCCCGCTCTTTTCATACCTCCGCGACTCTCAGCTCCCGCTCTTTTCAAACATCGGCGACTCTCAGCTCCCGCTCTTTTCAAACCTCCGCGACTCTCAGCTCCCTCTCTTTTCAAACCTCCGCGACTCTCAGCTCCCGCTCTTTTCAAACCTCCGCGACTCTCAGGTCGAGCTCTTTTCAAACCTCCGCGACTCTCAGCTCCCGCTCTTTGCAAACCTCCGCGACTCTCAGCTCCAGCTCTTTTCAAAACTCCGCGACTCTCAGCTCCAGCTCTTTTCAAACCTCCGCGACTCTCAGCTCACGCTCTTTTCAAACCTCCGCGACTCTCAGCTCCCGCTCTTTTCAAACCTCCGCGACTCTCAAGTCCTGCTATTTTCACACCTCCGCGCATCTCAGCTCACGCTATTTTCAAACCTCCGCGACTCTCAGCTCACGCTCTTTTCAAACCTCCGCGACTCTCAGCTCCCGTTCTTTTCAAATCTCCGCGACTCACAGCACCCGCTCTTTTCAAACCTCCGGGACACTCAGATCCCGCTCTTTTCAAACCTCCGCGACTCTCAGCTCACGCTCTTTTCAAACCTCCGCGAAGCTCAGCTCCCGCTCTTTTCAAACCTCCGCGACTCTCAGCTCCCGCTCTTTTCAAACCTCCGCGACTCTCAGGTCCTGCTCTTTTCAAACCTCCGCGAGCCTCAGCTCCCGCTCTTTTGAAACCTCCGCGACTCTCAGCTCCCGCTCTTTTCAAACCTCCGGGACTCTCAGGTCCCGCTCTTTTCAAACCTCCGCGACTCTCAGCTCCCGCTCTTTTCAAAACTCCGCGACTCTCAGCTCCCGCTCTTTTCAAACCTCCGCGACTCTCAGCTCCCGCTCTTTTCAAACCTCCGCGACTCTCAGCTCCCGCTGTTTTCAAACCTCCGCGACTCTCAGCTCCCGCTGTTTTCAAACCTCCGCGACTCTCAGCTCCCATCTTTTCAAACCTCCGCGACTCTTAGCTCCCGGTCTTTTCATAACCTCCCCGACTCTCAGCACCCGCTCTTTTCAAACCTCCGCGACTCTCAGCTCCCGCTCATTTCAAACCTCCGCGACTCTCAGCTCCCGCTCTTTTCAAACCTCCGCGACTCTCAGCTCCCGCTCTTTTGAAACCTCCGCGACTCTTAGCTCCCGCTCTTTTCAAACCTCCGCAACTCTCAGCTCTCGCTCTTTTCAAACCTCCGCGACTCTGAGCTCCCGCTCTTTTCAAACCTCCGCGACTCTCATCTCCCGCTCTTTTCAAACCTCCGCGACTCTCAGCTCCCGCTCTTTTCAAACCTCCGCGACTCTAAGCTCCCGCTCTTTTCACACCTCCGCGACTCTCTTCTCCCGCTATTTTCAAACCTCCGCGGCTCTCAGCTCCCGCTTTTTTCAAACCTCTGCGACTCTTAGCTCCCGCTCTTTTCAAACCTCCGCAACTCTCAGCTCCCGCTCATTTCAATCCTCCGCGACTCTCAGCTCCCGCTCTTTTCAAACCTCCGCGACTATCAGCTCCCGCTCTTTTCAAACCTCCGTGACTCTTAGCTCCAGCTCTTTTCAAACCTCCGCGACTCTCAGCTCTCGCACTTTTCAAACCTCCGCGACTCTCAGCTCCCGCTCTTTTCAAACCTCGGCGACTCTCAGCTCCCGCTCTTTTCAAACCTCCGCGACTCTCAGCTCCCTCTCTTTTCAAACCTCCGCGACTCTCAGCTCCCGCTCTTTTCAAACCTCCGCGACTCTCAGGTCCAGCTCTTTTCAAACCTCCGCGACTCTCAGCTCCCGCTCTTTGCAAACCTCCGCGACTCTCAGCTCCCGCTCTTTTCAAAACTCCGCGACTCTCAGCTCCAGCTCTTTTCAAACCTCCGCGACTCTCAGCTCACGCTCTTTTCAAACCTCCGCGACTCTCAGCTCCCGCTCTTTTCAAACCTCCGCGACTCTCAGGTCCTGCTATTTTCACACCTCCGCGACTCTCAGCTCACGCTATTTTCAAACCTCCGCGACTCTCAGCTCCCGTTCTTTTCAAATCTCCGCGACTCACAGCACCCGCTCTTTTCAAACCTCCGGGACACTCAGGTCCCGTTCTTTTCAAACCTCCGCGACTCTCAGCTCACGCTCTTTTCAAACCTCCGCGACTCTCAGCTCCCGCTCTTTTCAAACCTCCGCGACTCTCAGGTCCTGCTCTTTTCAAACCTCCGCGAGCCTCAGCTCCCGCTCTTTTGAAACCTCCGCCACTCTCAGCTCCCGCTCTTTTCAAACCTACGGGACTCTCAGGTCCCGCTCTTTTCAAACCTCCGCGACTCTCAGCTCCCGCTCTTTTCAAAACTCCGCGACTCTCAGCTCCCGTCCTTTTCAAACCTCCGCGACTCTTAGCTCCCGCTCTTTTCAAACCTCCGCGACTCTCAGCTCCCGCTCTTTTCAAACCTCCGCGACTCTCAGCTCCCGCTCTTTTCAAACCTCGGCGACTCTCAGCTCCGGCTCTTTTCAATCCTCCGCGACTCTCAGCTCCCGCTCTTTGCAAATCTCCGCGACTCTCACCTCCCGCTCTTTTCAGACAGGCGCGACTCTCAGCTCCCGCTCTTTTCAAACCTCCGCGACTCTAAGCTCCCGCTCTTTTCAAACCTCCGCGACTCTCTTCACCCGCTATTTTCAAACCTCCGCGGCTCTCAGCTCCCGCTTTTTTCAAACCTCTGCGACTCTTAGCTCCCGCTCTTTTCAAACCTCCGCAACTCTCAGCTCCCGCTCATTTCAATCCTCCGCGACTCTCAGCTCCCGCTCTTTTCAAACCTCCGCGACTCTCAGCTCCCGCTCTTTTCAAACCTCCGTGACTCTTAGCTCCAGCTCTTTTCAAACCTCCGCGACTCTCAGCTCTCGCACTTTTCAAACCTCCGCGACTCTCAGCTCCCGCTCTTTTCAAACCTCCGCGACTCTCAGCTCCCGCTCTTTTGAAACCTCCGCGACTCTTAGCTCCCGCTCTTTTCAAACCTCCGCAACTCTCAGCTCTCGCTCTTTTCAAACCTCCGCGACTCTGAGCTCCCGCTCTTTTCAAACCTCCGCGACTCTCATCTCCCGCTCTTTTCAAACCTCCGCGACTCTCAGCTCCCGCTCTTTTCAAACCTCCGCGACTCTAAGCTCCCGCTCTTTTCAAACCTCCGCGACTCTCTTCTCCCGCTATTTTCAAACCTCCGCGGCTCTCAGCTCCCGCTTTTTTCAAACCTCTGCGACTCTTAGCTCCCGCTCTTTTCAAACCTCCGCAACTCTCAGCTCCCGCTCATTTCAATCCTCCGCGACTCTCAGCTCCCGCTCTTTTCAAACCTCCGCGACTCTCAGCTCCCGCTCTTTTCAAACCTCCGTGACTCTTAGCTCCAGCTCTTTTCAAACCTCCGCGACTCTCAGCTCTCGCACTTTTCAAACCTCCGCGACTCTCAGCTCCCGCTCTTTTCAAACCTCGGCGACTCTCAGCTCCCGCTCTTTTCAAACCTCCGCGACTCTCAGCTCCCTCTCTTTTCAAACCTCCGCGACTCTCAGCTCCCGCTCTTTTCAAACCTCCGCGACTCTCAGGTCCAGCTCTTTTCAAACCTCCGCGACTCTCAGCTCCCGCTCTTTGCAAACCTCCGCGACTCTCAGCTCCCGCTCTTTTCAAAACTCCGCGACTCTCAGCTCCAGCTCTTTTCAAACCTCCGCGACTCTCAGCTCACGCTCTTTTCAAACCTCCGCGACTCTCAGCTCCCGCTCTTTTCAAACCTCCGCGACTCTCAGGTCCTGCTATTTTCACACCTCCGCGACTCTCAGCTCACGCTATTTTCAAACCTCCGCGACTCTCAGCTCCCGTTCTTTTCAAATCTCCGCGACTCACAGCACCCGCTCTTTTCAAACCTCCGGGACACTCAGGTCCCGTTCTTTTCAAACCTCCGCGACTCTCAGCTCACGCTCTTTTCAAACCTCCGCGACTCTCAGCTCCCGCTCTTTTCAAACCTCCGCGACTCTCAGGTCCTGCTCTTTTCAAACCTCCGCGAGCCTCAGCTCCCGCTCTTTTGAAACCTCCGCCACTCTCAGCTCCCGCTCTTTTCAAACCTACGGGACTCTCAGGTCCCGCTCTTTTCAAACCTCCGCGACTCTCAGCTCCCGCTCTTTTCAAAACTCCGCGACTCTCAGCTCCCGTTCTTTTCAAACCTCCGCGACTCTTAGCTCCCGCTCTTTTCAAACCTCCGCGACTCTCAGCTCCCGCTCTTTTCAAACCTCCGCGACTCTCAGCTCCCGCTCTTTTCAAACCTCGGCGACTCTCAGCTCCGGCTCTTTTCAATCCTCCGCGACTCTCAGCTCCCGCTCTTTGCAAATCTCCGCGACTCTCACCTCCCGCTCTTTTCAGACAGGCGCGACTCTCAGCTCCCGCTCTTTTCAAACCTCCGCGACTCTAAGCTCCCGCTCTTTTCAAACCTCCGCGACTCTCTTCACCCGCTATTTTCAAACCTCCGCGGCTCTCAGCTCCCGCTTTTTTCAAACCTCTGCGACTCTTAGCTCCCGCTCTTTTCAAACCTCCGCAACTCTCAGCTCCCGCTCATTTCAATCCTCCGCGACTCTCAGCTCCCGCTCTTTTCAAACCTCCGCGACTCTCAGCTCCCGCTCTTTTCAAACCTCCGTGACTCTTAGCTCCAGCTCTTTTCAAACCTCCGCGACTCTCAGCTCTCGCACTTTTCAAACCTCCGCGACTCTCAGCTCCCGCTCTTTTCAAACCTCGGCGACTCTCAGCTCCCGCTCTTTTCAAACCTCCGCGACTCTCAGCTCCCTCTCTTTTCAAACCTCCGCGACTCTCAGCTCCCGCTCTTTTCAAACCTCCGCGACTCTCAGGTCCAGCTCTTTTCAAACCTCCGCGACTCTCAGCTCCCGCTCTTTGCAAACCTCCGCGACTCTCAGCTCCCGCTCTTTTCAAAACTCCGCGACTCTCAGCTCCAGCTCTTTTCAAACCTCCGCGACTCTCAGCTCACGCTCTTTTCAAACCTCCGCGACTCTCAGCTCCCGCTCTTTTCAAACCTCCGCGACTCTCAGGTCCTGCTATTTTCACACCTCCGCGACTCTCAGCTCACGCTATTTTCAAACCTCCGCGACTCTCAGCTCCCTTTCTTTTCAAATCTCCGCGACTCACAGCACCCGCTCTTTTCAAACCTCCGGGACACTCAGGTCCCGTTCTTTTCAAACCTCCGCGACTCTCAGCTCACGCTCTTTTCAAACCTCCGCGACTCTCAGCTCCCGCTCTTTTCAAACCTCCGCGACTCTCAGGTCCTGCTCTTTTCAAACCTCCGCGAGCCTCAGCTCCCGCTCTTTTGAAACCTCCGCCACTCTCAGCTCCCGCTCTTTTCAAACCTACGGGACTCTCAGGTCCCGCTCTTTTCAAACCTCCGCGACTCTCAGCTCCCGCTCTTTTCAAAACTCCGCGACTCTCAGCTCCCGTTCTTTTCAAACCTCCGCGACTCTCAGCTCCCGCTCTTTTCAAGCCTCCGCGACTCTCAGCTCCCGCTCTTTTCAAACCTCCGCGACTCTCAGCTCCCGCTCTTTTCAAACCTCCGCGACTCTCAGCTCCCGCTGTTTTCAAACCTCCGCGACTCTCAGCACCCGCTCTTTTCAAACCTCCGCGACTCTTAGCTCCCGGTCTTTTCATAACCTCCCCGACTCTCAGCACCCGCTCTTTTCAAACCTCCGCGACTCTCAGCTCCCGCTCATTTCAAACCACCGCGACTCTCAGCTCCCGCTCTTTTCAAACCTCCGCGACTCTCAGCTCCCGCTCTTTCCAAACCTCCGCGACTCTTAGCTCCCGCTCTTTTCAAACCTCCGCGACTCTCAGCTCCCGCTCTTTTCAAACCTCCGCGACTCTCAGCTTCCGCTCTTTTCAAACCTCGGCGACTCTCAGCTCCGGCTCTTTTCAATCCTCCGCGACTCTCAGCTCCCGCTCTTTGCAAACCTCCGCGACTCTCACCTCCCGCTCTTTTCAGACATGCGCGACTCTCAGCTCCCGCTCTTTTCAAACCTCCGCGACTCTAAGCTCCCGCTCTTTTCAAACATCCGCGACTCTCTTCTCCCGCTATTTTCAAACCTCCGCGGCTCTCAGCTCCCGCTTTTTTCAAACCTCTGCGTCTCTTAGCTCCCGCTCTTTTCAAACCTCCGCAACTCTCAGCTCCCGCTCATTTCAATCCTCCGCGACTCTCAGCTCCCGATCTTTTCAAACCTCCGCGACTCTCAGCTCCCGCTCTTTTCAAACCTCCGTGACTCTTAGCTCCAGCTCTTTTCAAACCTCCGCGACTCTCAGCTCCCGCTCTTTTCATACCTCCGCGACTCTCAGCTCCCGCTCTTTTCAAACATCGGCGACTCTCAGCTCCCGCTCTTTTCAAACCTCCGCGACTCTCAGCTCCCTCTCTTTTCAAACCTCCGCGACTCTCAGCTCCCGCTCTTTTCAAACCTCCGCGACTCTCAGGTCGAGCTCTTTTCAAACCTCCGCGACTCTCAGCTCCCGCTCTTTGCAAACCTCCGCGACTCTCAGCTCCAGCTCTTTTCAAAACTCCGCGACTCTCAGCTCCAGCTCTTTTCAAACCTCCGCGACTCTCAGCTCACGCTCTTTTCAAACCTCCGCGACTCTCAGCTCCCGCTCTTTTCAAACCTCCGCGACTCTCAGGTCCTGCTATTTTCACACCTCCGCGCATCTCAGCTCACGCTATTTTCAAACCTCCGCGACTCTCAGCTCACGCTCTTTTCAAACCTCCGCGACTCTCAGCTCCCGTTCTTTTCAAAGCTCCGCGACTCACAGCACCCGCTCTTTTCAAACCTCCGGGACACTCAGATCCCGCTCTTTTCAAACCTCCGCGACTCTCAGCTCACGCTCTTTTCAAACCTCCGCGAAGCTCAGCTCCCGCTCTTTTCAAACCTCCGCGACTCTCAGCTCCCGCTCTTTTCAAACCTCCGCGACTCTCAGGTCCTGCTCTTTTCAAACCTCCGCGAGCCTCAGCTCCCGCTCTTTTGAAACCTCCGCGACTCTCAGCTCCCGCTCTTTTCAAACCTCCGGGACTCTCAGGTCCCGCTCTTTTCAAACCTCCGCGACTCTCAGCTCCCGCTCTTTTCAAAACTCCGCGACTCTCAGCTCCCGCTCTTTTCAAACCTCCGCGACTCTCAGCTCCCGCTCTTTTCAAACCTCCGCGACTCTCAGCTCCCGCTGTTTTCAAACCTCCGCGACTCTCAGCTCCCATCTTTTCAAACCTCCGCGACTCTTAGCTCCCGGTCTTTTCATAACCTCCCCGACTCTCAGCACCCGCTCTTTTCAAACCTCCGCGACTCTCAGCTCCCGCTCATTTCAAACCTCCGCGACTCTCAGCTCCCGCTCTTTTCAAACCTCCGCGACTCTCAGCTCCCGCTCTTTTGAAACCTCCGCGACTCTTAGCTCCCGCTCTTTTCAAACCTCCGCAACTCTCAGCTCTCGCTCTTTTCAAACCTCCGCGACTCTGAGCTCCCGCTCTTTTCAAACCTCCGCGACTCTCATCTCCCGCTCTTTTCAAACCTCCGCGACTCTCAGGTCCTGCTCTTTTCATAACCTCCCCGACTCTCAGCACCCGCTCTTTGCAAACCTCCGCGACTCAGCTCCCGCTCTTTTCAAACCTCCGCGACTCTCAGCTCCCGCTCTTTTCAAACCTCCGCGACTCTCAGCTCCCGCTCTTTTGAAACCTCCGCGACTCTTAGCTCCCGCTCTTTTCAAACCTCCGCAACTCTCAGCTCCCGCTCTTTTGAAACCTCCGCGACTCTTAGCTCCCGCTCTTTTCAAACCTCCGCAACTCTCAGCTCTCGCTCTTTTCAAACCTCCGCGACTCTGAGCTCCCGCTCTTTTCAAACCTCCGCGACTCTCAGCTCCCCCTCTTTTCAAACCTCCGCGACTCTCAGGTCCTGCTCTTTTCAAACCTCCGCGACTCTCAGCTCCCGCTCTTTGCAAACCTCCGCGACTCTCAGCTCCCGCTCTTTTCAAACCTCCGCGACTCTCAGCTCCTGCTCTTTTCAAACCTCCGCGAAGCTCAGCTCCCGCTCTTTGCAAACCTCCGCGACTCTCAGCTCCCGCTCTTTTCAAACCTCCGCGACTCTCAGCTCCTGCTCTTTTCAAACCTCCGCGACTCTCAGCTCCCGCTCTTTTCAAACCTCCGCGACTCTCAGGTCCTGCTCTTTTCAAACCTCCGCGAGCCACAGCTCCCGCTCTTTTGAAACCTCCGCGACTCTCAGCTCCCGCTCTTTTCAAACCTCCGGGACTCTCAGGTCCCGCTCTTTTCAAACCTCCGCGACTCTCAGCTCCCGCTCTTTTCAAAACTCCGCGACTCTCAGCTCCCGCTCTTTTCAAACCTCCGCGACTCTCAGCTACCGCTCTTTTCAAACCTCCGCGACTCTCAGCTCCCGCTGTTTTCAAACCTCCGCGACTCTCAGCTCCCGCTCTTTTCAAACCTCCGCGACTCTTAGCTGCCGGTCTTTTCATAACCTCCCCGACTCTCAGCACCCGCTCTTTTCAAACCTCCGCGACTCTCAGCTCCCGCTCATTTCAAACCTCCGCGACTCTCAGCTCCCGCTCTTTTCAGACCTCCGCGACTCTCAGCTCCCGCTCTTTTCAAACCTCCGCGACTCTTAGCTCCCGCTCTTTTCAAACCTCCGCGACTCTCAGCTCCCGCTCTTTTCAAACCTCCGCGACTCTCAGCTCCCGCTCTTTTCAAACCTCGGCGACTCTCAGCTCCGGCTCTTTTCAATCCTCCGCGACTCTCAGCTCCCGCTCTTTGCAAACCTCCGCGACTCTCACCTCCCGCTCTTTTCAGATATGCGCGACTCTCAGCTCCCGCTCTTTTCAAACCTCCGCGATTCTAAGCTCCCGCTCTTTTCAAACCTCCGCGACTCTCTTCTCCCGCTATTTTCAAACCTCCGCGGCTCTCAGCTCCCGCTCTTTTCAAACCTCTGCGACTCTTAGCTCCCGCTCTTTTCAAACCTCCGCAACTCTCAGCTCTCGCTCTTTTCAAACCTCCGCGACTCTCAGCTCCCGCTCTTTTCAAACCTCCGCAACTCTCAGCTCCCGCTCTTTTCAAACCTCCGCGACTCTCAGCTTCCACTCTTTTCAAACCTACGCGACTCTCAGCTCCCCCTCTTTTCAAACCTCCGCGACTCTCATATCTTGCTCTTTTCAAACCTCTGCGACTCTCAGCTCCCGCTCTTTGCAAACCTCCGGAACTCTCAGCTCCCGCTCTTTTCAAACCTCCGCGACTCTCAGCTCCCGCTCTTTTCAAACCTCCGCGACGCTCAGCTCCCGCTCTTTTCAAACCTCCGCGACTCTCAGCTCCCGCTCTCTTCAAACCTCCGCGACTCTCAGGTCCCGCTCTTTTCAAACCTCCGCAACTCTCACCTCCCGCTCTTTTCAAACCTCCGCGACTCTCAGGTCCTGCTCTTTTCAAACGTCCGCGAGCCTCAGCTCCCGCTCTTTTGAAACCTCCGCGACTCTCAGCTCCCGCTCTTTTCAAACCTCCGGGACTCTCAGCTCCCGCTCTTTTCAAACCTCCGCGACTCTCAGCTCCCGCTCTTTGCAAACCTCCGCGACTCTCACCTCCCGCTCTTTTCAGACATGCGCGACTCTCAGCTCCCGCTCTTTTCAAACCTCCGCGATTCTAAGCTCCCGCTCTTTTCAAACCTCCGCGACTCTCTTCTCCTGCTATTTTCAAACCTCCGCGGCTCTCAGCTCCCGCTCTTTTCAAACCTCTGCGACTCTTAGCTCCCGCTCTTTTCAAACCTCCGCAACTCTCAGCTCTCGCTCTTTTCAAACCTCCGCGACTCTCAGCTCCCGCTCTTTTCAAACCTCCGCAACTCTCAGCTCCCGCTCTTTTCAAACCTCCGCGACTCTCAGCTCCCACTCTTTTTAAACCTCCGCGACTCTCAGCTCCCCCTCTTTTCAAACCTCCGCGACTCTCAGATCTTGCTCTTTTCAAACCTCTGCGACTCTCAGCTCCCGCTCTTTGCAAACCTCCGGAACTCTCAGCTCCCGCTCTTTTCAAACCTCCGCGACTCTCAGCTCCCGCTCTTTTCAAACCTCCGCGACGCTCAGCTCCCGCTCTTTTCAAACCTCCGCGACTCTCAGCTCCCGCTCTCTTCAAACCTCCGCGACTCTCAGGTCCCGCTCTTTTCAAACCTCCGCAACTCTCACCTCCCGCTCTTTTCAAACCTCCGCGACTCTCAGCTCCCGCTCTTTTCAAACCTCCGCGACTCTCAGGTCCTGCTCTTTTAAAATCTCCGCGACTTTCAGCTCCCGCTCTTTTCAAACCTCCGCGACTCTCAGCTCCCGCTCTTTTCAAACCTCCGCGACTCTCAGGTCCTGCTCTTTTCAAACGTCCGCGAGCCACAGCTCCCGCTCTTTTGAAACCTCCGCGACTCTCAGCTCCCGCTCTTTTCAAACCTCCGGGACTCTCAGCTCCCGCTCTTTTCAAACCTCCGCGACTCTCAGCTCCCGCTCTTTTCAAACCTCCGCGACTCTCAGGTCCCGCTCTTTTCAAACCTCCGCGACTCTCAGCTCCCGCTGTTTTCAAAACTCCGCGACTCTCAGCTCCAGCTCTATTCAAACCTCCGCGACTCTCAGCTCACGCTCTTTTCAAACCTCCGCGACTCTCAGCTCCCGCTCTTTTCAAACCTCCGCGACTCTCAGGTCCTGCTATTTTCACACCTCCGCGACTCTCAGCTCACGCTATTTTCAAACCTCCGCGACTCTCAGCTCCCGTTCTTTTCAAATCTGCGCGACTCACAGCACCCGCTCTTTTCAAACCTCCGGGACACTCAGGTCCCGCTCTTTTCAAACCTCCGCGACTCTCAGCTCACGCTCTTTTCAAACCTCCGCGACTCTCAGCTCCCGCACTTTTCAAACCTGCGCGACTCTCAGGTCCCGCTCTTTTCAAACCTCCGCGACTCTCAGCTCACGCTCTTTTCAAAACTCCGCGACTCTCAGCTCCCGCTCTTTTCAAACCTCCGCGACTCTCAGCTCCCGGTCTTTTCAAACCTCCGCGACTCTCAGCTCCCGCTCTTTTCAAACTTCCGCGACTCTCAGCTCCCGCTCTTTTCAAACCTCCGCGACTCTCAGCTCCCGCTGTTTTCAAACCTCCGCGACTCTCAGCTCCCGCTCTTTTCAAATCTCCGCGACTCTTAGCTCCCGGACTTTTCATAACCTCCCCGACTCTCAGCACCCGCTCTTTTCAAACCTCCGCGACTCTCAGCTCCCGCACTTTTCAAACCTGCGCGACTCTCAGGTCCCGCTCTTTTCAAACCTCCGCGACTCTCAGCTCCCGCTCTTTTCAAAACTCCGCGACTCTCAGCTCCCGCTCTTTTCAAACCTCCGCGACTCTCAGCTCCCGCTCTTTTCAAACCTCCGCGACTCTTAGCTCCCGCTCTTTTCAAATCTCCGCGACTCTTAGCTCCCGGTCTTTTCATAACCTCCCCGACTCTCAGCTCCCGCTCTTTTCAAACCTACGCGACTCTCAACTCCCGCTCATTTCAAACCACCGCGACTCTCAGCTCCCGCTCTTTTCAAACCTCCGCGACTCACAGCTCCCGCTCTTTTCAAACCTCCGCGACTCTTAGCTCCCGCTCTTTTCAAACCTCCGCGACTCTCAGCTCCCGCTCTTTTCAAACCTCCGCGACTCTCAGCTCCCGCTCTTTTCAAACCTCGGCGACTCTCAGCTCCGGCTCTTTTCAATCCTCCGCGACTCTCAGCTCCCGCTCTTTGCAAACCTCCGCGACTCTCACCTCCCGCTCTTTTCAGACATGCGCGACTCTCAGCTCCCGCTCTTTTCAAACCTCCGCGACTCTAAGCTCCCGCTCTTTTCAAACCTCCGCGACTCTCTTCTGCCGCTATTTTCAAACCTCCGCGGCTCTCAGCTCCCGCTTTTTTCAAACCTCTGCGACTCTTAGCTCCCGCTCTTTTCAAACCTCCGCAACTCTCAGCTCCCGCTCATTTCAAACCTCCGCGACTCTCAGCTCCCGCTCTTTTCAAACCTCCGCGACTCTCAGCTCCCGCTCTTTTCAAACCTCCGTGACTCTTAGCTCCAGCTCTTTTCAAACCTCCGCGACTCTCAGCTCCCGCTCTTTTCAAACCTCCGCGACTCTCAGCTCCCGCTCTTTTCAAACCTCGGCGACTCTCAGCTCCCGGTCTTTTCAAACCTCCGCAACTCTCAGCTCCCTCTCTTTTCAAACCTCCGCGACTCTCAGCTCCCGCTCTTTTCAAAGCTCCGCGACTCTCAGGTCCAGCTCTTTTCAAACCTCCGCGACTCTCAGCTCCCGCTCTTTGCAAACCTCCGCGACTCTCAGCTCCCGCTCTTTTCAAAACTCCGCGACTCTCAGCTCCAGCTCTTTTCAAACCTCCGCGACTCTCAGCGCACGCTATTTTCAAACCTCCGCGGCTCTCAGCTCCCGCTCTTTTCAAACCTCTGCGACTCTTAGCTCCCGCTCTTTTCAAACCTCCGCAACTCTCAGCTCTCGCTCTTTTCAAACCTCCGCGACTCTCAGCTCCCGCTCTTTTCAAACCTCCGCAACTCTCAGCTCCCGCTCTTTTCAAACCTCCGCGATTCTAAGCTCCCGCTCTTTTCAAACCTCCGCGACTCTCTTCTCCCGCTATTTTCAAACCTCCGCGGCTCTCAGCTCCCGCTCTTTTCAAACCTCTGCGACTCTTAGCTCCCGTTCTTTTCAAACCTCCGCAACTCTCAGCTCTCGCTCTTTTCAAACCTCCGCGACTCTCAGCTCCCGCTCTTTTCAAACCTCCGCAACTCTCAGCTCCCGCTCTTTTCAAACCTCCGCGACTCTCAGCTCCCACTCTTTTCAAACCTCCGCGACTCTCAGCTCCCCCTCTTTTCAAACCTCCGCGACTCTCAGCTCCCGCTCTTTGCAAACCTCCGGAACTCTCAGCTCCCGCTCTTTTCAAACCTCCGCGACTCTCAGCTCCCGCTCTTTTCAAACCTCCGCGACGCTCAGCTCCCGCTCTTTTCAAACCTCCGCGACTCTCAGCTCCCGCTCTCTTCAAACCTCCGCGACTCTCAGGTCCCGCTCTTTTCAAACCTCCGCAACTCTCACCTCCCGCTCTTTTCAAACCTCCGCGACTCTCAGCTCCCGCTCTTTTCAAACCTCCGCGACTCTCAGGTCCTGCTCTTTTAAAATCTCCGCGACTTTCAGCTCCCGCTCTTTTCAAACCTCCGCGACTCTCAGCTCCCGGTCTTTTCAAACCTCCGCAACTCTCAGCTCCCTCTCTTTTCAAACCTCCGCGACTCTCAGCTCCCGCTCTTTTCAAAGCTCCGCGACTCTCAGGTCCAGCTCTTTTCAAACCTCCGCGACTCTCAGCTCCCGCTCTTTGCAAACCTCCGCGACTCTCAGCTCCCGCTCTTTTCAAAACTCCGCGACTCTCAGCTCCAGCTCTTTTCAAACCTCCGCGACTCTCAGCGCACGCTATTTTCAAACCTCCGCGGCTCTCAGCTCCCGCTCTTTTCAAACCTCTGCGACTCTTAGCTCCCGCTCTTTTCAAACCTCCGCAACTCTCAGCTCTCGCTCTTTTCAAACCTCCGCGACTCTCAGCTCCCGCTCTTTTCAAACCTCCGCAACTCTCAGCTCCCGCTCTTTTCAAACCTCCGCGATTCTAAGCTCCCGCTCTTTTCAAACCTCCGCGACTCTCTTCTCCCGCTATTTTCAAACCTCCGCGGCTCTCAGCTCCCGCTCTTTTCAAACCTCTGCGACTCTTAGCTCCCGTTCTTTTCAAACCTCCGCAACTCTCAGCTCTCGCTCTTTTCAAACCTCCGCGACTCTCAGCTCCCGCTCTTTTCAAACCTCCGCAACTCTCAGCTCCCGCTCTTTTCAAACCTCCGCGACTCTCAGCTCCCACTCTTTTCAAACCTCCGCGACTCTCAGCTCCCCCTCTTTTCAAACCTCCGCGACTCTCAGCTCCCGCTCTTTGCAAACCTCCGGAACTCTCAGCTCCCGCTCTTTTCAAACCTCCGCGACTCTCAGCTCCCGCTCTTTTCAAACCTCCGCGACGCTCAGCTCCCGCTCTTTTCAAACCTCCGCGACTCTCAGCTCCCGCTCTCTTCAAACCTCCGCGACTCTCAGGTCCCGCTCTTTTCAAACCTCCGCAACTCTCACCTCCCGCTCTTTTCAAACCTCCGCGACTCTCAGCTCCCGCTCTTTTCAAACCTCCGCGACTCTCAGGTCCTGCTCTTTTAAAATCTCCGCGACTTTCAGCTCCCGCTCTTTTCAAACCTCCGCGACTCTCAGCTCCCGCTCTTTTCAAACCTCCGCGACTCTCAGGTCCTGCTCTTTTCAAACGTCCGCGAGCCTCAGCTCCCGCTCTTTTGAAACCTCCGCGACTCTCAGCTCCTGCTCTTTTCAAACCTCCGGGACTCTCAGCTCCCACTCTTTTCAAACCTCCGCGACTCTCAGCTCCCGCTCTTTTCAAACCTCCGCGACTCTCAGGTCCCGCTCTTTTCAAACCTCCGCGACTCTCAGCTCCCGCTGTTTTCAAAACTCCGCGACTCTCAGCTCCAGCTCTTTTCAAACCTCCGCGACTCTCAGCTCACGCTCTTTTGAAACCTCCGCGACTCTCAGCTCCCGCTCTTTTCAAACCTCCGCGACTCTCAGGTCCTGCTATTTTCACACCTCCGTGACTCTCAGCTCACGCTATTTTCAAACCTCCGCGACTCTCAGCTCCCGTTCTTTTCAAATCTCCGCGACTCACAGCACCCGCTCTTTTCAAACCTCCGGGACACTCAGGTCCCGCTCTTTTCAAACCTCCGCGACTCTCAGCTCACGCTCTTTTCAAACCTCCGCGACTCTCAGCTCCCGCACTTTTCAAACCTGCGCGACTCTCAGGTCCCGCTCTTTTCAAACCTCCGCGACTCTCAGCTAACGCGCTTTTCAAAACTCCGCGAATCTCAGCTCCCGCTCTTTTCAAACCTCCGCGACTCTCAGCTCCCGCTCTTTTCAAACCTCCGCGACTCTCAGCTCCCGCTCTTTTCAAACTTCCGCGACTCTCAGCTCCCGCTCTTTTCAAACCTCCGCGACTCTCAGCTCCCGCTGCTTTCAAACCTCCGCGACTCTCAGCTCCCGCTCTTTTCAAATCTCCGCGACTCTTAGCTCCCGGTCTTTTCATAACCTCCCCGACTCTCAGCACCCGCTCTTTTCAAACCTCCGCGACTCTCAGCTCCCGCACTTTTCAAACCTCCGCGACTCTCAGGTCCCGCTCTTTTCAAACCTCCGCGACTCTCAGCTCCCGCTCTTTTCAAAACTCCGCGACTCTCAGCTCCCGCTCTTTTCAAACCTCGGCGACTCTCAGCTCCCGCTCTTTTCAAACCTCCGCGACTCTCAGCTCCCGCTCTTTTCAAATCTCCGCGACTCTTAGCTCCCGGTCTTTTCATAACCTCCCCGACTCTCAGCACCCGCTCTTTTCAAACCTCCGCGACTCTCAGCTCCCGCTCATTTCAAACCACCGCGACTCTCAGCTCCCGCTCTTTTCAAACCTCCGCGACTCACAGCTCCCGCTCTTTTCAAACCTCCGCGACTCTTAGCTCCCGCTCTTTTCAAACCTCCGCGACTCTCAGCTCCCGCTCTTTTCAAACCTCCGCGACTCTCAGCTCCCGCTCTTTTCAAACCTCGGCGACTCTCAGCTCCGGCTCTTTTCAATCCTCCGCGACTCTCAGCTCCCGCTCTTTGCAAACCTCCGCGACTCTCACCTCCCGCTCTTTTCAGACATGCGGGACTCTCAGCTCCCGCTCTTTTCAAACCTCCGCGACTCTCTTCTCCCGCTATTTTCAAACCTCCGCGGCTCTCAGCTCCCGCTTTTTTCAAACCTCTGCGACTCTTAGCTCCCGCTCTTTTCAAACCTCCGCAACTCTCAGCTCCCGCTCATTTCAATCCTCCGCGACTCTCAGCTCCCGCTCTTTTCAAACCTCCGCGACTCTCAGCTCCCGCTCTTTTCAAACCTCCGTGACTCTTAGCTCCAGCTCTTTTCAAACCTCCGCGACTCTCAGCTCCCGCTCTTTTCAAACCTCCGCGACTCTCAGCTCCCGCTCTTTTCAAACCTCGGCGACTCTCAGCTCCCGGTCTTTTCAAACCTCCGCGACTCTCAGCTCCCTCTCTTTTCAAACCTCCGCGACTCTCAGCTCCCGCTCTTTTCAAAGCTCCGCGACTCTCAGGTCCAGCTCTTTTCAAACCTCCGCGACTCTCAGCTCCCGCTCTTTGCAAACCTCCGCGACTCTCAGCTCCCGCTCTTTTCAAAACTCCGCGACTCTCAGCTCCAGCTCTTTTCAAACCTCGGCGACTCTCAGCTCACGCTCTTTTCAAACCTCCGCGACTCTCAGCTCCCGCTCTTTTCAAACCTCCGCGACTCTCAGGTCCTGCTATTTTCACACCTCCGCGACTCTCAGCTCACGCTATTTTCAAACCTCCGCGACTCTCAGCTCCCGTTCTTTTCAAATCTCCGCGACTCACAGCACTCGCTCTTTTCAAACCTTCGCGACTCTCAAGTCCTGCTCTTTTCAAACCTCCGCGAGCCTCAGCTCCCGCTCTTTTGAAACCTCCGCCACTCTCAGCTCCCGCTCTTTTCAAACCTCCGGGACTCTCAGCTCCCGCTCTTTTCAAACCTCGGCGACTCTCAGCTCCGGCTCTTTTCAATCCTCCGCGACTCTCAGCTCCCGCTCTTTGCAAACCTCCGCGACTCTCACCTCCCGCTCTTTTCAGACATGCGGGACTCTCAGCTCCCGCTCTTTTCAAACCTCCGCGACTCTCTTCTCCCGCTATTTTCAAACCTCCGCGGCTCTCAGCTCCCGCTTTTTTCAAACCTCTGCGACTCTTAGCTCCCGCTCTTTTCAAACCTCCGCAACTCTCAGCTCCCGCTCATTTCAATCCTCCGCGACTCTCAGCTCCCGCTCTTTTCAAACCTCCGCGACTCTCAGCTCCCGCTCTTTTCAAACCTCCGTGACTCTTAGCTCCAGCTCTTTTCAAACCTCCGCGACTCTCAGCTCCCGCTCTTTTCAAACCTCCGCGACTCTCAGCTCCCGCTCTTTTCAAACCTCGGCGACTCTCAGCTCCCGGTCTTTTCAAACCTCCGCGACTCTCAGCTCCCTCTCTTTTCAAACCTCCGCGACTCTCAGCTCCCGCTCTTTTCAAAGCTCCGCGACTCTCAGGTCCAGCTCTTTTCAAACCTCCGCGACTCTCAGCTCCCGCTCTTTGCAAACCTCCGCGACTCTCAGCTCCCGCTCTTTTCAAAACTCCGCGACTCTCAGCTCCAGCTCTTTTCAAACCTCGGCGACTCTCAGCTCACGCTCTTTTCAAACCTCCGCGACTCTCAGCTCCCGCTCTTTTCAAACCTCCGCGACTCTCAGGTCCTGCTATTTTCACACCTCCGCGACTCTCAGCTCACGCTATTTTCAAACCTCCGCGACTCTCAGCTCCCGTTCTTTTCAAATCTCCGCGACTCACAGCACTCGCTCTTTTCAAACCTTCGCGACTCTCAAGTCCTGCTCTTTTCAAACCTCCGCGAGCCTCAGCTCCCGCTCTTTTGAAACCTCCGCCACTCTCAGCTCCCGCTCTTTTCAAACCTCCGGGACTCTCAGCTCCCGCTCTTTTCAAACCTCCGGGACTCTCTGGTCCCGCTCTTTTCAAACCTCCGCGACTCTCAGCTCCCGCTCTTTTCAAAACTCCGCGACTCCCAGCTCCCGCTCTTTTCAAACCTCCGCGACTCTCAGCTCCCGCTCTTTTCAAACCTCCGCGACTCTCAGCTCCCGCTCTTTTCAAACCTCCGCGACTCTCAGCTCCCGCTCTTTTCAAACCTCCGCGACTCTCAGCTCCCGCTGTTTTCAAACCTCCGCGACTCTCAGCTCCCGCTCTTTTCAAACCTCCGCGACTCTTAGCTCCCGGTCTTTTCATAACCTCCCCGACTCTCAGCACCCGCTCTTTTCAAACCTCCGCGACTCTCAGCTCCCCCTCATTTCAAACCACCGCGACTCTCAGCTCCCGCTCTTTTCAAACCTCCGCGACTCTCAGCTCCCGCTCTTTTCAAACCTCCGCGACTCTTTGCTCCCGCTCTTTTCAAACCTCCGCGACTCTCAGCTCCCGCTCTTTTCAAACCTCGGCGACTCTCAGCTCCCGCTCTTTTCAAACCTCGGCGACTCTCAGCTCCGGCTCTTTTCAATCCTCCGCGACTCTCAGCTCCCGCTCTTTGCAAACCTCCGCGACTCTCACCTCCCGCTCTTTTCAGACATGCGCGACTCTCAGCTCCCGCTCTTTTCAAACCTTCGCGACTCTAAGCTCCCGCTCTTTTCAAACCTCCGCGACTCTCTTCTCCCGCTATTTTCAAACCTCCGCGGCTCTCAGCTCCCGCTTTTTTCAAACCTATGCGACTCTCAGCTCCCGCTCTTTTCAAACCTCCGCGACTCTCAGCTCCCGCTCTTTTCAAACCTCCGTGACTCTTAGCTCCAGCCCTTTTCAAACCTCCGCGACTCTCAGCTCCCGCTCTTTTCAAACCTCCGCGACTCTCAGCTCCCGCTCTTTTCAAACCTCGGCGACTCTCAGCTCCCGCTCTTTTCAAACCTCCGCGACTCTCAGCTCCCTCTCTTTTCAAACCTCCGCGACTCTCAGCTCCCGCTCTTTTCAAACCTCCGCGACTCTCAGGTCCAGCTCTTTTAAAACCTCCGCGACTCACAGCTCCCGCTCTTTGCAAACCTCCGCGACTCTCAGCTCCCGCTCTTTTCAAACCTCCGCGACTCTCAGCTCCAGCTCTTTTCAAACCTCCGCGACTCTCAGCTCACGCTCTTTTCAAACCTCCGCGACTCTCAGCTCCCGCTGTTTTCAAACCTCCGCGACTCTCAGCTCCCGCTCTTTTCAAACCTCCGCGACTCTTAGCTCCCGGTCTTTTCATAACCTCCCCGACTCTCAGCACCCGCTCTTTTCAAACCTCCGCGACTCTCAGCTCCCGCTCATTTCAAACCTTCGCGACTCTCAGCTCCCGCTCTTTTCAAACCTCCGCGACTCTCAGCTCCCGCTCTTTTCAAACCTCCGCGACTCTCAGCTCCCGCTCTTTTTAAACCTCCGCGACTCTCAGCTCCCGCTCTTTTCAAACCTCCGCGACTCTTAGCTCCCGGTCTTTTC
Source organism: Scyliorhinus torazame (assembly GCF_047496885.1). Classification (NCBI taxonomy): domain Eukaryota; kingdom Metazoa; phylum Chordata; class Chondrichthyes; order Carcharhiniformes; family Scyliorhinidae; genus Scyliorhinus; species Scyliorhinus torazame. The sequence continues at coordinate 63,705 of NW_027308382.1, read as the reverse complement.
ATAACCTCCCCGACTCTCAGCACCCGCTCTTTTCAAACCTCCGCGACTTCCAGCTCCCGCTCATTTCAAACCTCCGCGACTCTCAGCTCCCGCTCTTTTCAAACCTCCGCGACGCTCAGCTCCCGCTCTTTTCAAACCTCCGCGACTCTCCGCTCCCGCTCTTTTCAAACCTCCGCGACTCTCAGGTCCTGCTCTTTTCAAACCTCCGCGAGCCTCAGCTCCCGCTCTTTTGAAACCTCCGCGACTCTCAGCTCCCGCTCTTTTCAAACCTCCGGGACTCTCAGGTCCCGCTCTTTTCAAACCTCCGCGACTCTCAGCTCCCGCTCTTTTCAAACCTCCGCGACTCTTAGCACCCGCTCTTTTCAAACCTCCGCGACTCTCAGCTCCCGCTCTTTTCAAACATCCGCGACTCTCAGCTCCCGCTCTTTTCAAACCTCCGCGACTCTCAGCTCCCGCTCTTTTCAAACCTCCGCGACTCTAAGCTCCCGCTCTTTTCAAATCTCCGGGACTCTCAGCTCCCGCTCTTTTCAAACCTCCGCGACTCTCAGCTCCCGCTCTTTTCAAAACTCCGCGACTCTCAGCTCCCGCTCTTTTCAAACCTCCGCGACTCTCAGCTCCCGCTCTTTTCAAAACTCCGCGACTCTCAGCTCCCACTCTTTTCAAACCTCCGCGACTCTCAGCTCCCGCTCTTTTCAAAACTCCGCGACTCTCAGCTCCCGCTGTTTTCAAACCTCCGCGACTCTCAGCTCCCGCTCTTTTCAAACCTCCGCGACTCTTAGCTCCCGGTCTTTTCAAACCTCCGCGACTCTCAGCACCCGCTCTTTTCAAACCTCCGCGACTCTCAGCTCCCGCTCATTTCAAACCTCCGCGACTCTCAGCTCCCGCTCTTTTCAAAACTCCGCAACTCTCAGCTCCCGCTCTTTTCAAACCTCCGCGACTCTCAGCTCCCGCTCTTTTCAAACCTCCGCGACTCTTAGCTCCCGCTCTTTTCAAACCTCCCCAACTCTCAGCACCCGCTCTTTTCAAATCTGCGCGACTCTCAGCTCCCGCTCATTTCAATCCTCCGCGACTCTCAGCTCCCGCTCTTTTCAAACCTCCGCGACTCTCAGCTCCCGCTCTTTTCAAACCTCCGTGACTCTTAGCTCCAGCTCTTTTCAAACCTCCGCGACTCTCAGCTCCCGCTCTTTTCAAACCTCCGCGACTCTCAGCTCCTGCTCTTTTCTAACCTCGGCGACTCTCAGCTCCCGCTCTTTTCAATCCTCCGCGAGTCTCAGCTCCCGCTCTTTGCAAACCTCCGCGACTCTCAGCTCCCGCTCATTTCAAACATGCGCGACTCTCAGCTCCCGATCTTTTCAAACCTCCGCGACTCTAAGCTCCCGCTCTTTTCAAACCTCCGCGACTCTCATCTCCCGCTCTTTTCAAAACTCCGCGGCTCTCAGCTCCCGCTCTTTTCAAACCTCTGCGAACCTTAGCTCCCGCTCTTTTCAAACCTCCGCAACTCTCAGCTCTCGCTCTTTTCAAACGTCCGCGACTCTCAGCTCCCGCTCTTTTCAAACCTCCGGGACTCTCAGGTCCCGCTCTTTTCAAACCTCCGCGACTCTCAGCTCCCGCTCTTTTCAAAACTCCGCGACTCTCAGCTCCCGCTCTTTTCAAACCTCCGCGACTCTCAGCTCCCGCTCTTTTCAAACCTCCGCGACTCTCAGCTCCCGCTGTTTTCAAACCTCCGCGACTCTCAGCTCCCGCTCTTTTCAAACCTCCGCGACTCTTAGCTGCCGGTCTTTTCATAACCTCCCCGACTCTCAGCACCCGCTCTTTTCAAACCTCCGCGACTCTCAGCTCCCGCTCATTTCAAACCTCCGCGACTCTCAGCTCCCGCTCTTTTCAAACCTCCGCGACTCTCAGCTCCCGCTCTTTTCAAACCTCCGCGACTCTCAGCTCCCGCTCTTTTCAAACTTCCGCGACTCTCAGCTCCCGCTCTTTTCAAACCTCCGCGACTCTTAGCTCCCGGTCTTTTCATAACCTCCCCGACTCTCAGCACCCGCTCTTTTCAAACCTCCGCGACTTTCAGCTCCCGCTCATTTCAAACCTCCGCGACTCTCAGCTCCCGCTCTTTTCAAACCTCCGCGACTCTCAGCTCCCGCTCTTTTCAAACCTCCGCGACTCTTAGCTCCCGCTCTTTTCAAACCTCCGCGACTCTCAGCTCCCGCTCTTTTCAAACCTCCGCGACTCTCAGCTCCCGCTCTTTTCAAACATCGGCGACTCTCAGCTCCTGCTCATTTCAATCCTCCGCGACTCTCAGCTCCCGCTCTTTGCAAACCTCCGCGACTCTCACCTCCCGCTCTTTTCAGACATGCGCGACTCTCAGCTCCCGCTCTTTTCAAACCTCCGCGACTCTAAGCTCCCGCACTTTTCAAACCTCCGCGACTCTCTTCTCCCGCTATTTTCAAACCTCCGCGGCTCTCAGCTCCCGCTCTTTTCAAACCTCTGCGACTCTTAGCTCCAGCTCTTTTCAAACCTCCGCAACTCTCAGCTCCCGCTCATTTCAATCCTCCGCGACTCTCTGCTCCCGCTCTTTTCAAACCTCCGCGACTCTCAGCTCCCGCTCTTTTCAAACCTCCGTGACTCTTAGCTCCAGCTCTTTTCAAACCTCCGCGACTCTCAGCTCCCGCTCTTTTCAAACCTCCGCGACTCTCAGCTCCCGCTCTTTTCAAACCTCGGCGACTCTCAGCTCCCGCTCTTTTCAATCCTCCGCGACTCTCAGCTCCCGCTCTTTGCAAACCTCTGCGACTCTCAGCTCCCGCTCATTTCAAACATGCGCGACTCTCAGCTCCCGCTCTTTTCAAACCTCCGCGACTCTAAGCTCCCGCTCTTTTCAAACCTCCGCGACTCTCATCTCCCGCTCTTTTCAAAACTCCGCGGCTCTCAGCTCCCGCTCTTTTCAAACCTCTGCGAATCTTAGCTCCCGCTCTTTTCAAACCTCCGCAACTCTCAGCTCTCGCTCTTTTCAAACCTCCGCGACTCTCAGCTCCCGCTCTTTTCAAACCTCCGCGACTCTCATCTCCCGCTCTTTTCAAACCTCCGCGACTCTCAGCTCCCACTCGTTTCAAACCTCCGCGACTCTCAGCTCCCCCTCAATTCAAACCTCCGCGACTCTCAGGTCCTGCTCTTTTCAAACCTCCGCGACTCTCAGCTCCCGCTCTTTGCAAACCTCCGCGACTCTCAGCTCCCGCTCTTTTCAAACCTCCGCGACTCTCAGCTCCCGCTCTTTTCAAACCTCCGCGACGCTCAGCTCCCGCTCTTTTCAAACCTCCGCGACTCTCAGCTCCCGCTCTTTTCAAACCTCCGCGACTCTCAGGTCCTGCTCTTTTCAAACCTCCTCGAGCCTCAGCTCCCGCTCTTTTCAAACCTCCGCGACTCTCAGCTCCCGCTCTTTTCAAACCTCCGGGACTCTCAGGTCCCGCTCTTTTCAAACCTCCGCGACTCTCAGCTCCCGCTCTTTTCAAAACTCCGCGACTCTCAGCTCCCGCTCTTTTCAAACCTCCGCGACTCTCAGCTCCCGCTCTTTTCAAACCTCCGCGACTCCCAGCTCCCGCTCTTTTCAAACCTCCGCGACTCTCAGCTCCCGCTCTTTTCAAACCTCCGCGACTCTCAGCTCCCGCTGTTTTCAAACCTCCGCGACTCTCAGCTCCCGCTCTTTTCAAACCTCCGCGACTCTCAGCTCCCGCTCATTTCAAACCTCCGCGACTCTCAGCTCCCGCTCTTTTCAAACCTCCGCGACTCTCAGCTCCCGCTCTTTTCAAACCTCCGCGACTCTTAGCTCCCGCTCTTTTCAAACCTCCGCGACTCTCAGCTCCCGCTCTTTTCAAACCTCCGCGACTCTCAGCTCCCGCTCTTTTCAAACCTCGGCGACTCTCAGCTCCGGCTCTTTTCAATCCTCCGCGACTCTCAGCTCCCGCTCTTTGCAAACCTCCGCGACTCTCACCTCCCGCTCTTTTCAGACATGTGGGACTCTCAGCTCCCGCTCTTTTCAAACCTCCGCGACTCTAAGCTCCCGCTCTTTTCAAACCTCCGCGACTCTCTTCTCCCGCTATTTTCAAACCTCCGCGGCTCTCAGCTCCCGCTCTTTTCAAACCTCTGCGACTCTTAGCTCCCGCTCTTTTCAAACCTCCGCAACTCTCAGCTCCCGCTCATTTCAATCCTCCGCGACTCTCAGCTCCCGCTCTTTTCAAACCTCCGCGACTCTCAGCTCCCGCTCTTTTCAAACCTCCGTGACTCTTATCTCCAGCTCTTTTCAAACCTCCGCGACTCTCAGCTCCCGCTCTTTTCAAACCTCCGCGACTCTCAGCTCCCGCTCTTTTCAAACCTCGGCGACTCTCAGCTCCCGCTCTTTTCAATCCTCCGCGACTCTCAGCTCCCGCTCTTTGCAACCCTCCGCGACTCTCAGCTCCCGATCATTTCAAACATGCGCGACTCTCAGCTCCCGCTCTTTTCAAACCTCCGCGACTCTAAGCTCCCGCTCTTTTCAAACCTCCGCGACTTTCAGCTCCCGCTCTTTTCAAAACTCCGCGGCTCTCAGCTCCCGCTCTTTTCAAACCTCTGCGAATCTTAGCTCCCGCTCTTTTCAAACCTCCGCAACTCTCAGCTCTCGCTCTTTTCAAACCTCCGCGACTCTCAGCTCCCGCTCTTTTCAAACCTCCGCGACTCTCATCTCCCGCTCTTTTCAAACCTCCGCGACTCTCAGCTCCCACTCTTTTCAAACCTCCGCGACTCTCAGCTCCCCCTCTTTTCAAACCTCCGCGACTCTCAGGTCCTGCTCTTTTCAAACCTCCGCGACTCTCAGCTCCCGCTCTTTGCAAACCTCCGCGACTCTCAGCACCCGCTCTTTTCAAACCTCCGCGACGCTCAGCTCCCGCTCTTTTCAAACCTCCGCGACTCTCAGCTCCCGCTCTCTTCAAACCTCCGCGACTCTCAGGTCCCGCTCTTTTCAAACCTCCGCAACTCTCACCTCCCGCTCTTTTGAAACCTCCGCGACTCTCAGCTCCCGCTCTTTTCAAACCTCCGCGACTCTCACCTCCCGCTCTTTTCAGACATGTGCGACTCTCAGCACCCGCTCTTTTCAAACCTCCGCGACTCTATGCTCCCGCTCTTTTCAAACCTCCGCGACTCTCTCCTCCCGCTATTTTCAAACCTCCGCGGCTCTCAGCTCCCGCTCTTTTCAAACCTCTGCGACTCTTAGCTCCCGCTCTTTTCAAACCTCCGCGACTCTCAGCTCCCACTCTTTTCAAACCTCCGCGACTCTCAGCTCCCCCTCTTTTCAAACCTCCGCGACTCTCAGATCCTGCTCTTTTCAAACCTCTGCGACTCTCAGCTCCCGCTCTTTGCAAACCTCCGGAACTCTCAGCTCCCGCTCTTTTCAAACCTCCGCGACTCTCAGCTCCCGCTCTTTTCAAAACTCCGCGACGCTCAGCTCCCGCTCTTTTCAAACCTCCGCGACTCTCAGCTCCCGCTCTCTTCAAACCTCCGCGACTCTCAGGTCCCGCTCTTTTCAAACCTCCGCAACTCTCACCTCCCGCTCTTTTCAAACCTCCGCGACTCTCAGCTCCCCCTCTTTTCAAACTTCCGCGACTCTCAGCTCCCGCTCGTTTCAAACCTCCGCGACTCTCAGCTCCAGCTCTTTTCAAACCTCCGCGACTCTCAGCTCGCGCTCTTTTCGAACCTCTGCGACTCTCAGCTCCCGCTCATTTCCAACTTCTGCGACTCTGAGCTCCAGCTCTTTTCAAACCTCCGCGACTCTCAGCTCCCGCTCTTTGCAAACCTCCGCGACTCTCAGCTCCCGCTCTTTGCAAACCTCCGCGACTCTCAGCTCCCGCTCTTTTCAAACATCCGCGACTCTCAGCTCCAGCTCTTTTCAAACCTCCGCGACTCTCAGCTCCCGCTCTTTTCAAACCTCCGCGACTCTCAGCTCCCGCTCTTTTCAAACGTCCGCGACTCTCAGGTCCCGCTGTTTTCAAACCTCCGTGACTCTCAGCTCCCGCTCTTTTCAAACCTCCGTGACTCTAAGCTTACGCTCTTTTCAAACCTCCGCGACTCTCAGCTCCCGCTCTTTTCAAACCTCTGCGACTCTCAGCTCCCGCTCTTTTCAAACCTCCGCGACTCTCACCTCCGCTCTTTTCAAACCTCCGCGACTCTCAGCTCCTGCTCCTTTCAAACCTCCGCGACTCTCAGCTCCCGCTCTTTTCAAATCTCCGCGGCTCTCAGGTCCCGCTCTTTTCAAACCTCCGCGACTCTCAGGTCCAGCTCTTTTCAAACCTCCACGACTCTCAGTTCCCGATCTTTTCAAACCTCCGCGACTCTCTGCTCACTCTCTTTTCAAACATCCGCGACTCTCAGCTCCCGCTCTTTTCAAACCTCCGCGACTCTCAGCTCCCGCTCTTTTCAAACCTCTGCGACTCTCAGCTCCCGCTCTTTTCAAAATTCCGCGACTTCAGCTCCCGCTCTTTTCAAACCTCCGCGACTCTCAGCTCCCGCTCTTTTCACACCTCCGCGACTCTCAGGTCCCGCTCTTTTCAAACCTCCGCGACTATCAGGTCCCGCTCTTTTCAAACCTCCGCGACTCTCAGGTCCCGCTCTTTTCAAACCGCCGCGACTATCAGCTCCCGCTCTTTTCAAATCTCCGCGACTCTCAGGTCCCGCTCTTTTCAAATCTCCGCGACTCTCAGCTCCCGCTCTTTTGTAAGCTCCGCGACTCTCACAGCCCCATCAGGAACCCAGCACAGTAGCATTGTGAATAGCACAATTGCTTCACAGCTCCAGGGTCCCAGGTTCGATTCCGGCTTGGGTCACTGTCTGTGCGGAGTCTGCACATCCTCCCCGTGTTCGCGTGGGTTTCCTCCGGGTGCTCCGGTTTCTTCCCACAGTCCAAAGATGTGCAGGTTATGTGGATTAGCCATGATAAATTGCCCTTAATGTCCAAGAGTGCTCTTAGTGTTGGGTGGGGTTACTAGGTTATTGGGATAGGGTGGAGGTGTTGACCTTGGGTAGGGTGCTCTTTCCAAGAGCCGGTGCAGACTCGATGGGCCGAATGGCCTCCTTCTGCACTGTAAATTCTATGATCTACGATCTATGATACACAATGTACCACAGTCCCATCAGGCACCCAGCACACCACACACCACTGGCCGTACACAATGTACCACACCCCCATCAGGCACTCAGCACACCGCACACCACTGGCAGTACACAATGTACCGCACCCCCATCAGACACCCAGCACACCGCAAACCACTGACAGTACACAATGTACCACAGGCCCATCAGATACCCAGCACACCGCACACCACTGACAGTACACAATGTACCACACCCTCATCAGGCACCCAGCACACCGCACACCACTGACAGTACACAATGTACCACACCCCCATCAGACACCCAGCACATCACACACCACTTACAGTACACAATGTACCACAGCCCCATCAGACACCCAGCACACCGCACACCACTGACAGTACACAATGTACCACACCCCCATCAGGCACACAGCACACCGCACACCACTGACAGTACACAATGTACCACAGCCCCATAAGACACCCAGCTCACCGCACACCACTGACAGTACACAATGTACCACACCCCAATCAGGCACCTAGCACACCGCACAACACTGACAGTACACAATGTACCACACCCCCATCAGAAACCCAGCACACCGCACACCACTGACAGTACACAATGTACCACACCCCCATCAGACACCCAGCACGCCGCACACCACTGACTGTACACAATGTACCACACCCCCATCAGGCACCCAGCACACCACACACCACTGACAGTACACAATGTACCACACCCCCATCAGACACCCAGCGCACCACACACCACTGACAGTATACAATGTACCACAGCCCCATCAGGCACCCAGCACACCGCACACCACTGACAGTACACAATGTACCATACCCCCAACAGACACCCAGCACACCGCACACCACTGACAGTACACAATGTACCACAGACCCCTCAGACACACAGCCACCGCAAACCACTGACAGTACACAATGTACCACACCCCCATCAGACACCCAGCACACGGCACACCGCTGACAGTACACAATGTATCACAGCCCCATCAGGCACCCAGCACACCACACACCACTGACAGTACACAATGTACCACACCCCCATCAGGCACCCAGCACACCGCACACCACTGACAGTACACAATGTACCACACCCCCATCAGAAACCCAGCACACCGCACACCACTGACAGTACACAATGTACCACACCCCCATCAGACACCCAGCACACCGCACACCACTGTCAGTACACAATGTACCACAGCCCCATCAGGCACCCAGCACAACGCACACCACTGACAGTACACGATGTACCACAGCCCCATCAGGCACCCAGCACGCCGCACACCACTGACAGTACACAATGTACCACACCCCCATCAGATACCCAGCACACCGCACACCACTGACAGTACACAATGTACCACATCCCCATCAGACACCCAGCACACCGCACACCACTGACAGTACACAATGTACCAGAGCCCCATCAGACACCCAGCACACCACACACCATTGACAGTACACAATGTACCACACCCCCATCAGACACCCAGCACACCGCACACCACTGACAGTACACAATGTACCACACCCCCATCAGACACCCAGCACACCACACACCACTGACAGTACACAATGTACCACACCCCCATCAGACACCCAGCACACCACACACCACTGACAGTACACAATGTACCACACCCCCATCAGACACCCAGCACACCGCACACCACTGACAGTACACAATGTACCACACCCCCATCAGACACCCAGCACACCGCACTCCACTGACAGTACACAATGTACCACACCCCCATCAGCACCCAGCACACCACTGACAGTACACAATATACCTCACCCACATCAGACACCCAGCACACCACACACCACTGACAGTACACAATGTACCACACCCCCATCAGGCACCCAGCACACCGCACACCACTGACAGTACACAATGTACCGCATCCTCGTTAGACAACCAGCACACCGCACACCACTGACAGTACACAATGTACCACACCCCCATCAGACACCCAGCACACCACACACCACTGACAGTACACAATGTACCGCATCCTCGTCAGACAACCAGCACACCACACACCACTGACAGTACACAATGTACCACACTCCCATCAGACACCCAGCACACCACACACCACTGACAGTACACAATGTACCACAGCCCCATCAGGCACCCAGCACACCGCACACCACTGACAGTACACAATGTACCACACCACCATCAGACACCCAGCACACCGCACACCACTGACAGTACACAATGTACCACACCCCCATCAGGCACCCAGCACACCGCACACCACTGACAGTACACAATGTACCACAGACCCATCAGACACCCAGCACACCGCACACCACTGAGAGTACACAATGTCCCACACCCCCATGAGACACACAGCTCACCACACACCACTGAAAGTACACAATGTACCACACCCCCATCAGGCACCCAGCACACCGCACACCACTGACAGTACACAATGTGCCACACCCCCCTCAGGCACCCAGCTCACCGCACACCGCTGACAGTACACAATGTACCACAGCCCCATCAGGCACCCAGCACACCACACACCACTGACAGTACACAATGTACCACACCCCCATCAGACACCCAGCACACCACACACCACTGACAGTACACAATGTACCACACCCCCATCAGACACCCAGCACACCGCACACCACTGACAGTACACAATGTACCACACCCCCATCAGGCACCCAGCACACCGCGCACCACTGACAGTACACAATGTACCACACCCCCATCAGGCACCCAGCTCACCGCACACCACTGACAATACAGAATGTACCACACCCCCATCAGGCACCCAGCTCACCGCACACCACTGACAGTACACAATGTACCACACCCCCATCAGACACCCAGCACACCACACGCCACTGAGAGTACACAATGTACCACAGCCCCATCAGACACCCAGCACACCGCACTCCACTGACAGTACACAATGTACCACACCCCCATCAGGCACCCAGCACACCACTGACAGTACACAATATACCTCACCCACATCAGACACCCAGCACACCACACACCACTGACAGTACACAATGTACCACAGCCCCATCAGACACCCAGCACACCGCACTCCACTGACAGTACACAATGTACCACACCCCCATCAGACACCCAGCACATCACACACCACTGACAGTACACAATATACCACAGCCCCATCAGACACCCAGCACACCGCACACCACTGACAGTACACAATGTACCACACCCCCATCAGACACCCAGCACACCGCACACCACTGACAGTACACAATGTACCACACCCCCATCAGACACCCAGCACACCGCACACCACTGACAGTACACAATGTACCACACCCCCATCAGACACCCAGCACACCGCACACCACTGACAGTACACAATGTACCACACCCCCATCAGACACCCAGCTCACCACACACCACTGTCAGTACACAATGTACCACAGCCACATCAGACACCCAGCACACCGCACACCACTGACAGTATACAATGTACCACACCCCCATCAGACACCCAGCACATCGCACACCACTGACAGTACACAATGTACCACACCCCCATCAGACACCCAGCACACCACGCACCACTGACAGTACACAATGTACCACACCCCCATCAGGCACCCAGCACACCGCACACCACGGACAGTCCACAATGTACCACACCCCCATCAGACACCCAGCACACCACACACCACTGACAGTACACAATGTACCACACCGCCATCAGGCACCCAGAACACGAAACACCACTGACAGTACACAATGTACCACACCCCCATCAGACACCCAGCACACCACACACCACTGACAGTACACAATGTACCACACCCCCATCAGGCACCCAGAACACCAAACACCACTGACAGTACACAATGTACCACACCCCCATCAGACACCCAGCACACCGCACACCACTGACAGTACACAATGTCCCACAGCCCCATCAGAAATCCAGCACACCACACACCACTGACAGTACACAATGTACCACACCCCCATCAGACACCCAGCACACCGCACACCACTGACAGTACACAATGTACCACACCCCCATCAGACACCCAGCACACCGCACACCACTGACAGTACACAATGTACCACACCCCCATCAGACACCCAGCTCACCGCACACCACTGACAGTACACAATGTGCCACACCCCCATCAGACACCCAGCACACTACACACCACTGACAGTACACAATGTACCACACCCCCATCAGACACCCAGCACACCGCACACCACTGACAGTACACAATGTACCACAACCCCATCAGACACCCAGCACACCGCACACCACTGCCAGTACACAATGTACCACACCCCCATCAGACACCCAGCACACCACACACCACTGACAGTACACAATGTACCACACCCCCATCAGACACCCAGCTCACCACACACCACTGACAGTACACAATGTACCACACCCCCATCAGACACCCAGCACATCGCACACCACTGACAGTACACAATGTACCACACCCCCATCAGACACCCAGCACACCACGCACCACTGACAGTACACAATGTACCACACCCCCATCAGGCATCCAGCACACCGCACACCACTGACAGTCCACAATGTACCACACCCCCATCAGACACCCAGCACACCACACACCACTGACAGTACACAATGTACCACACCCCCATCAGGCACCCAGACACGAAACACCACTGACAGTACACAATGTACCACACCCCCATCAGACACCCAGCACACCACACACCACTGACAGTACACAATGTACCACACCCCCATCAGGCACCCAGAACACCAAACACCACTGACAGTACACAATGTACCACACCCCCATCAGACACCCAGCACACCGCACACCACTGACAGTACACAATGTCCCACAGCCCCATCAGAAATCCAGCACACCACACACCACTGACAGTACACAATGTACCACACCCCCATCAGACACCCAGCACACCGCACACCACTGACAGTACACAATGTACCACACCCCCATCAGACACCCAGCACACCGCACACCACTGACAGTACACAATGTACCACACCCCCATCAGACACCCAGCTCACCGCACACCACTGACAGTACACAATGTACCACACCCCCATCAGACACCCAGCACACTACACACCACTGACAGTACACAATGTACCACACCCCATCAGACACCCAGCACACCGCACACCACTGACAATACACAATGTACCACACCCCCATCAGGCACCCAGCACACCACACACCACTGACAGTACACAGTGTACCACAGCCCCATCAGACACCCAGCACACCACACACCACTGACAGTACACAATGTACCACAACCCCATCAAACACCCAGCACACCGCACACCACTGACAGTACGCAATGTACCACACCCACATCAGACACACAGCTCACTGTGAGTGTGTGTCAGTGTATGTGTGTGAGTGTATTAATGTCTCTGCATGTGTGTGAGTGTATTACTGTCTCTATGTGTGAGTGTGTTACTGTCTGTGTGTGTGTTTGTGTTAGTGTCTGTGTGAGTGTGATGGTATTACTGTCTGTGTGTGTGTGTGTGTGTGAGTGTGTGTCAGTGTCTCTGTGTGTGTGAGTGTATTACTGTATGTGTGTGTGTTAGTGTGTGTGAGTGTGAGTGTATTACTGTCTCTGTCTGTGTGTGTGTGTGTATTACTGTGTGTGTGTGTTAGTTAGTGAAAGTGTGAGTGTGAGTTTATTACTGTCTCTGTATGTGTGTGTGTTAGTGTGTGTGTGAGAGAGAGAGTGTGTTACTGTCTGTGTGTGAGTGTGTTAGTGTCTCTGTCTGTGTGTGTGTGTGTATGAGTGTGTCAGTGCCTGTGTGAGTGTGAGGGCATTACTGTCTCTGTCTGTGTGTGAGTGTGTGTGTCAGTGTCTCTGTGTGTGTGTGAGTGTATTACTGTATCTTTTTCTGTGTGTGTGAGTGTATTAGTGTATGTGTCTGTGTTAGTGTCTGTGTGAGAGTGAGTGTATTACTGTCTCTGTCTGTGTGTGTGAGTGTATTACTGTGTGCATGTGTGTTAGTGTCTGTGTGAGTGCATTACTGTCTCTGTATGTGTGTGCGTGTGTGTCTGTGTGTTAGTGTGTGTGTGTATTAGTGTGTGTGTGTGTTACTGTTTTTGTGTGTGAGTGTCTCTGTCTGTGTGTGTTACTGTCTCTGTGTGAGTGTGTGTATTTGTATATATTTATTTGACTTCCTCAACACCACGCCGACCATACTTGTGATGTCTTTCCCAGGCTGATGTATAATTTAATTGTGTATTTCCCTTCCTCACAGTGAACCTCATCACAATTGTGGTCCTGAAGAGAAGAAACTGTGGGCTGTCCAAATGTGTGACTTGTTACCTGTTGGCCATGGCAGTGGGGGATCTCCTGGTCGTGATTCTCGACCTGATATTCAGACACATTCCCATTGTCTTTAGGGAACAGTTTAATTTCCTGTACTCCATCCCCGTGTGTAATATCCACGCCGTCCTGCTTTATGCAGCCACTGACTGTTCTGTCTGGTTCACCGTCACTTTCACCTTTGATCGATTTGTGGCCATTTGTTGCCCGAGGCTGAAAAGTAAATATTGCAGCGAGAAAACGGCGGCTGTGGTTCTGGGGACAGTGGCTGTGCTGAGCTGTCTGAAGGACATTTCCTGGGGGTTTATGATGTCCGGTCTGTATTGGCTGGAGAACATCCCCTGGTTTTGTGATGTCACAGAGGGTGTTCAGACCTCTCCGGTCTGGACAACAATCGAGTTCCTCCACCACATTCTAACCCCGTGTGTTCCATTCGCCCTGATTCTGCTGCTCAATGTTCTCACCGTCAGACACATTGTCCTGAGCAGCAGGGCCCGCAGGAGACTCCGGGCTCACAGCAGTGGGCACAGTGCCAGAGACCCAGAGATAGAGAGTCGGAGCAAATCCATCATGTTACTCTTCGTTATCTCCGCCAACTTCATCCTGTTATGGTCAACGTTAATGGTTTTTTCTATATGGAACCGGATGTTGTTTCTGGGGTATGACTCTGTATGGTTAGATCATTATGTTCTGGAATTGGGCTTCATGCTGCAGCTCCTGAGTTGCTGCACAAACACTGCGATTTACGCCGTGACACAGACTCAGTTCAGGCAGCAGTTGAAAAATGTGCTGAAAGTTACCTTTAGTTCAATTCTTCAATTTATTAAATCCTGAGAGGAAACCCCACCCACTCGGCATCTCTCTCCTCGCACTGCCGGTAAAACTGACCCTCCCCAGACAGACTCACCCTGATTTACCATTCTGCATTACCGGGACTATCGGTGGGTGGGTGTGACTCCCCCGAATGCCGATCAGCTGGGTATGTCCTCCCCCCATTGCCTATCTGCTGGGTGTGTCCTTCCCCCCCATTGCTGATCAGCTGGGTGTGTGCTTCCCCCATTGCCGATCAGCTGGGTCTGTCCTTCCCCGCATTGCCGATCAGCTGGGTGTGTCCTTCCCCCCATTGCTGATCAGCTGGATGTGTGCTTCCCCCATTGCCGATCAGCTGGGAGTGTCCTTCCCCCCCAATGCCGATCAGCTGGGTCTGTCCTTCCCCCCCATTGCCGATCAGCTGGGTGTGTGACTCCCCCCATTGCCGATCAGCTGGGAGTGTGCTTCCCCGCATTGCTGATCAGCTGGGTGTGTCCTTCCCCCCATTGCTGATCAGCTGGGTGTGTCCTTCCCCCTATTGCTGATCAGCTGGGTGTGTGCTTCCCCCATTGCCGATCAGCTGGGTCTGTCCTTCCCCCCATTGCCGATCAGCTGGGTGTGTCCTTCCCCCCATTGCTGATCAGCTGGATGTGTGCTTCCCCCATTGCCGATCAGCTGGGAGTGTCCTTCCCCCCCAATGCCGATCAGCTGGGTCTGTCCTTCCCCCCCATTGCCGATAAGCTGGGTGTGTGACTCCCCCCATTGCCGATCAGCTGGGAGTGTGCTTCCCCGCATTGCTGATCAGCTGGGTGTGTCCTTCCCCCCATTGCCGATCAGCTGGGAGTGTGCTTCCACGCATTGCCGATCAGCTGGGTCTGTCCTTCACCCCATTGCCGATCAGCTGGGTCTGTCCTTCCCCCCATTGCCGATCAGTTGGGTGTGTGCTTCCCCCCATTGCCGATCAGCTGGGTGTGTCCTTCCCCGCATTGCCGATCAGCTGGGTGTGTGCTTCCCCCCATTGCCGATCAGCTGGGTGTGTGCTTCCCCGCATTGCCGATCAGCTGGGTCTGTCCTTCCCCCCATTGCCGATCAGCTGGGTCTGTGCTTCCCCCCATTGCCGATCAGCTGGGTCTATCCTTCCCCCCATTGCCGATCAGCTGGGTGTGTGCTTCCCCGCATTGCCGATCAGCTGGGTCTGTCCTTCCCCCCATTGCCGATCAGCTGGGTCTGTCCTTCCCCCCATTGCCGATCAGCTGGGTGTGTGCTTCCCCCCATTGCCGATCAGCTGGGTGTGTCCTTCCCCCCATTGCCGATCAGCTGGGTGTGTGCTTCCCCCCATTGCCGATCAGCTGGGTGTGTGCTTTCCCCCATTGCCGATCAGCTGGGTGTGTGCTTCCCCGCATTGCCGATCAGCTGGGAGTGTCCTTCCCCCCATTGCCGATCAGCTGGGTCTGTCCTTCCCCCCATTGCCGATCAGCTTGTTCTGTCCTTCCCCCCCATTGCCGATCAGCTGGGTGGGTGCTTCCCCGCATTGCCGATCAACTGGGTCTGTCCTTCCCCCCCATTGCCGATCAGCTGGGTCTGCCCTTCCCCCCATTGCCGATCAGCTGGGTCTTTCCTTCCCCCCATTGCCGATGAGCTGGGTGTGTGCTTCCCCCCATTGCCGCTCAGCTGGGTGTGTGCTTCCCCGCATTGCCGATCAGCTGGGAGTGTGCTTCCCCCCATTGCCGATCAGCTGGGTATGTGCTTCCCCCCATTGCCGATCAGCTGGGTGTGTGCTTCCCCGCATTGCCGATCAGCTGGGTCTGTCCTTCCCCGCATTGCCGATCAGCTGGGAGTGTGCTTCCCCGCATTGCCGATCAGCTGGGTGTGTGCTTCCCCCCATTGCCGATCAGCTGGGTATGTCCTCCCCCCATTGCCGATCTGCTGGGTGTGTCCTTCCCCCCATTGCTGATCAGCTGGGTGTGTGCTTCCCCCATTGCCGATCAGCTGGGTCTGTCCTTCCCCGCATTGCCGATCTGCTGGGTGTGTCCTTCCCCCCATTGCCGATCAGCTGGGTGTGTCCTTCCCCCCATTGCTGATCAGCTGGGTGTGTCCTTCCCCCCATTGCTGATCATCTGGGTGTGTGCTTCCCCCATTGCCGATCAGCTGGGTCTGTCCTTCCCCCCATTGCAGATCAGCTGGGTGTGTCCTTACCCCCATTGCTGATCAGCTGGGTGTGTGCTTCCCCCATTGCCGATCAGCTGGGAGTGTCCTTCCCCCCCAATGCCGATCAGCTGGGTCTGTCCTTCCCCCCCCATTGCCGATCAGCTTGGTGTGTGACTCCCCCCATTGCCGATCAGCTGGGAGTGTGCTTCCCCGCATTGCTGATCAGCTGGGTGTGTCCTTCCCCACATTGCCGATCAGCTGGGAGTGTGCTTCCCCGCATTGCCGATCAGCTGGGTCTGTCCTTCCCCCCCATTGCCGATCAGCACGGTCTGTCCTTCCCCCCATTGCCGATCAGCTGGGTGTGTGCTTCCCCCCATTGCCGATCAGCTGGGTGTGTCCATCCCCGCATTGCCGATCAGCTGGGTGTGTGCTTCCCCCCATTGCCGATCAGCTGGGTGTGTGCTTCCCCGCATTGCCGATCAGCTGGGTCTGTCCTTCCCCCCATTGCCGATCAGCTGGGTCTGTGCTTCCCCCCATTGCCGATCAGCTGGGTCTGTCCTTCCCCCCATTGCCGATCAGCTGGGTGTGTGCTTCCCCGCATTGCCGATCAGCTGGGTCTGTCCTTCCCCTCATTGCCGATCAGCTGGGTCTGTCCTTCCCCCCATTGCCGATCAGCTGGGTGTGTGCTTCCCCCCATTGCCGATCAGCTGGGTGTGTCCTTCCCCCCATTGCCGATCAGCTGGGTGTGTGCTTCCCACCATTGCCGATCAGCTGGGTGTGTGCTTTCCCCCATTGCCGATCAGCTGGGTGTATGCTTCCCCGCATTGCGGAGCAGCTGGGAGTGTCCTTCCCCCCATTGCCGATCAGCTGGGTCTGTCCTTCCCCCCATTGCCGATCAGCTGGTTCTGTCCTTCCCCCCATTGCCGATCAGCTGGGAGGGTGCTCCCCCGCATTGCCGATCAGCTGGGTCTGTCCTTCCCCCCATTGCCGATCAGCTGGGTCTCTCCTTCCCCCCATTGCCGATCAGCTGGGTCTGTCCTTCCCCCCATTGCCGATCAGCTGGGTGTGTGCTTCCCCCCATTGCCGATCAGCTGGGTGTGTTCTTCCCCCCATTGCCGATCAGCTGGGTGTGTGCTTCCCCGCATTGCCGATCAGCTGGGAGTGTGCTTCCCCCCATTGCCGATCAGCTGGGTGTGTGCTTCCCCCCATTGCCGATCAGCTGGGTGTGTACTTCCCCCCATTGCCGATCAGCTGGGTGTGTACTTCCCCCCATTGCCGATCAGCTGGGAGTGTGCTTCCCCGCATTGTCGATCAGCTGGGTGTGTCCTTCCCCGCATTGCCGATCAGCTGGGTGTGTCCTTCCCCCCATTGCCGATCAGCTGGGTGTGTACTTCCCCCCATTGCCGATCAGCTGGTTGTGTGCTTCCCCCCATTGCCGATCAGCTGGGTGTGTCCTTCCCCGCATTGCCGATCAGCTGGGTCTGTCCTTCCCCGCATTGCCGATCAGCTGGGTGTGTGCTTCCCCCCATTGCCGATCAGCTGGGTGTGTGCTTCCCCCCATTGCCGATCAGCTGGGTGTGTGCTTCCCCTCATTGCCGATCAGCTGGATGTGTGCTTCCCCCCATTGCCGATCAGCTGGGTATGTGCTTCCCCCCATTGCCGATCAGCTGTGTGTGTGCTTACCCGCATTGCCGATCAGCTGGGTCTGTCCTTCGCCGCATTGCCGATCAGCTGGGAGTGTGCTTCCCCGCATTGCCGATCAGCTGGGTGTGTGCTTCCCCCCATTGCCGAGCAGCTGGGTATATGCTTCCCCCCATTGCCGATCAGCTGGGAGTGTCCTTCCCCGCATTGCCGTTCAGCTGGGTGTGTGCTTCCCCCCCATTGCCGATCAGCTGGGTGTGTGCTTCCCCCCATTGCCGATCAGCTGGGTATGTGCTTCCCCCCATTGCCGATCTGCTGGGAGTGTCCTTCCCCGCATTGCCGATCAGCTGGGTGTGTGCTTCCCCCCATTGCCGATCAGCTGGGTGTGTGCTTCCCCCCATTGCCGATCAGCTGGGTGTGTGCTTTTCCCGCATTGCCGATCAGCTGGGAGTGTGCTTCCCCCCATTGCCGATCAGCTGGGTCTGTCCTTCCCCCCATTGCCGATCAGCTGGGTGTGTGCTTCCCCCCATTGCCGATCAGCTGGGTGTGTGCTTCCCCCCATTGCCGATCAGCTGGGTCTGTCCTTCCCCGCATTGCCGATCAGCTGGGTGTGTGCTTTCCCCGCATTGCCGATCAGCTGGGTGTGTGCTTCCCCCCCATTGCCGATCAGCTGGGTCTGTCATTCCCCGCATTGCCGATCAGCTGGGTGTGTGCTTTCCCCGCATTGCCGATCAGCTGGGTGTGTGCTTCCCCGCATTGCCGATCAGCTGGGTGTGTGCTTCCCCGCATTGCCGATCAGCTGGGTGTGTGCTTCCCCCCATTGCTGATCAGCTGGGTGTGTGCTTCCCCGCATTGCCAATCAGCTGGGTGTGTGCTTCCCCCCATTGCCGATCAGCTGGGAGTGTGCTTTCCCCCATTGCCGATCAACTGGATGTGTGCCCCCACCATGGCTGATCAGCTGGGTGGGTGCCTCACACCTAAACACAGTCTGTGCAGCAGAATGTGACACAGACAGAGACACAGACACAGACACAGACAGAGACACAGACAGATACACAGACACAGAGACACAGACACAGACACAGAGACACAGACACAGACACAGAGACACAGAGACACAGACACAGACAGAGACACAGACACAGACACAGACAGAGACTCAGACAGAGACACAGAGACACAGACGCAGAGACACAGACACAGACACACAGACAGAGACACAGACAGAGACTCAGACACAGTGACACAGAGACAGAGACAGAGACACAGACACAGACACAGAGACTGACACAGAGACACAGACACAGAGTCACAGACACAGAGACACAGAGACACAGACACAGAGACACAGAGACAGAGACACAGACACAGACACAGACAGAGACACAGACACAGACACAGACAGAGACTCAGACAGAGACACAGAGACACAGACGCAGAGACACAGACACACAGACAGAGACACAGACAGAGACTCAGACACAGTGACACAGAGACAGAGACAGAGACACAGACACAGACACAGAGACTGACACAGAGACACAGACACAGAGTCACAGACACAGAGACACAGAGACACAGAGACACAGACACAGAGACACAGAGACAGAGACACAGACACAGACACAGACACAGACACAGACACAGAGGCACAGACACAGGGACACAGACACAGACACAGACACAGAGACACAGACAGATACACAGACACAGAGACACAGAGACACAGACACAGACACAGAGACACAGACACAGAGACACAGACACAGACACAGAGGCAGAGACAGACACAGACACAGAGACACAGAGACACAGACAAAGAGACACAGAGACACAGAGACACAGAGACAGAGACAGACACAGAGACAGACACAGAGACAGACACAGAGACACAGACACAGAGACAGAGACACAGACACAGAGACACAGAGACACAGAGACAGATACAGAGACACAGACACAGACACAGACACAGAGACACAGACACAGAGACACAGACACACAGACACACAGACAGAGACACAGATACAGAGAGACACAGAGACACAGATACAGAGACACAGATACACAGACAGAGACAGAGACAGAGACAGAGACAGAGACACAGACACAGACACAGGCACAGGTACAGACGCAGACACAGACACAGGTACAGACACAGACACAGACTCAGAAACACAGACAGACACAGACCGAGAGACAGAAAAAGACACAGTCAGAGACACAGACAGAAACGCAGTCAGGTTCAGAGACACAGGCAGAGACCCGGGCTGAGACACAGACAGTTACAGGGACACAGGCAGACACAGAGACACAGACATCAACACAAACAGAGACAGGGACACAGACAGATATACAGACAGAGACAGTGACACAGGCAGACACAGCGACGCAGACAAAGACAGCGACACAGACAGAGACACAGACAGAGAAACAGGCACAGACAGAGAAAGAGACACAGACAGAAACACAGACAGACACAGACCGAGAGAGAGAAAAAGACACAGGCAGAGACACAGACAGAAACACAGTCAGATTCAGAGACACAGACATATACAGGGACACAGGCAGACACAGAGACACAGGCACCGACACAGGCACCGACACAGGCACAGACAGAGGCACAGACAGAGACACAGGCAGAGACACAGACAGCGGCAGAGACACAGACAGAGACAGACACAGACGGAGACACAGACAGAGGCATAGACACCAGACTGAGACACAGACAGAGACAGGGACACAGGCACAGACAGAGACACAGGCACAGATATAGACAGAGACACAGACACAGACATAGACAGAGAAACAGACAGAAACAGCGACAGAGACAGAGACACAGACACAGGCAGAGACACAGACACAGGCATAGACACAGACACAGACAGAGAAAGAGACACAGACAGGAACACAGGCAGACACAGACCGAGAGAGAGAAAAAGACACAGGCAGAGACACAGACAGAAACGCAGTCATATTCAGAGACACAGACAGAGACCCGGGCTGAGACACAGACAGGGACACAGGCAGACACAGAAACACAGACACCAACAAAGACAGAGACAGGGACACAGACAGATATACAGACAGAGACAGAGACACAGACAGAAACACTGACAGACACAGACCGAGAGAGAGAAAAAGACACAGGCAGAGACACAGACAGAAACGCAGTCAGATTCAGGGACACAGGCAGACACAGAGACAGACACAGACACCGAGACAGAGACAGAGACAGAGACACCGACACCGACACAGACACCGAGACAGAGACACAGACAGATACACAGGCAGAGACACAGGCAGAGACACAGGCAGAGACAGAGTCAGCGACACAGACGGAGACACAGACAGAGACACAGACAGAGACACAGACAGAGACACAGACAGAGACAGGGACACAGGCACAGACACAGACACAGACAGGGACACAGACAGAGACAGGGACACAGACAGAGACACAGACAGAGTCAGCGACACAGACAGAGTCAGCGACACAGACGGAGACACAGACAGAGGCATAGACACAGATACAGGCACAGACACAGACAGGGACACAGACACAGACAGAGAAACAGACAGAAACACAGACAGAGAGAGAATTGGACAGATACAGGCAGAGACACAGGCAGAGATTTACCATTCTGCATTACCAGGAGAGACTGTAGGTGGGTGGGTGTGACTCTCCTATGGCCGATCAGCTGGGTCAGTTTGACTCCCCCATGGCCGATCAGCTGGGTCAGTGTAACTCCCCCAATGCCGATCAGCTGGTTCAGTGTGACTCTCCCATGGCCGATCAGATGGGTCATTGTGACTCCCCCATGGCCGCTCAGCTGGTTCAGTGTGACTCCCCTATGGCCGATCAGCTGGTTCAGTGTGACTCCCCCATGGCCCATCAGCTGTGTGTGTGCTTCCCCCCATTGCCGATCAGCTGGGATGTGCTTCCCCCCATTGCCGATCAGCTGGGCGTGTGCTTCCCCCCATTGCCGATCAACTGGGTGTGTGCTTCACCCGCATTGCCGATCAGCTGGGTCAGTGTGACTCCCCCATTGCCGATCAGCTGGATGTGTGCCCCCACCATGGCTGATCAGCTGGGTGGGTGCCTCACACCTAAACACAGTCTGTGCAGCAGAATGTGACACAGACAGAGACACAGACAGAGACACAGACAGAGACACAGACAGAGACACAGACACAGAGACACAGACACAGACACAGAGACACAGAGACACAGGCACAGAGACACAGACACAGACAGAGACACAGACACAGACACAGACACAGACAGAAACACAGACACAGACACACAGACACAGACACAGACAGAGACTCAGACAGAGACACAGAGACACAGACACAGAGACACAGACACAGACACAGACACAGACACAGACACACAGACAGAGACACAGACAGAGACACAGACAGAGACTCAGACACAGAGACACAGAGACAGAGACAGAGACACAGACACAGACACAGAGACACAGACACAGGGACACAGACACAGACACAGAGACACAGAGACACGACACAGAGACACAGAGACACAGAGACAGAGACACAGACACAGACACAGACACAGACACAGAGGCACAGACACAGAGACACAGACACAGACACAGAGACACAGACAGAGACACAGACAGGGAGACACAGAGACAGAGACACAGACACAGACACAGACACAGAGACAGACACAGAGACACAGAGACAGAGACACAGACACAGAGACACAGACACAGAGACACAGCACAGAGACAGAGACAGACACAGAGATACAGAGACACAGAGACAGAGACACAGACAGAGAAACAGGCACAGACAGAGAAAGAGACACAGACAGAAACACAGACAGACACAGACCGAGAGAGAGAAAAAGACACAGGCAGAGACACAGACAGAAACACAGTCAGATTCAGAGACACAGACATATACAGGGACACAGGCGGACACAGAGACACAAACACCGACACAGGCACCGACACAGGCACAGACAGAGGCACAGACAGAGACACAGACAGAGACACAGACAGCGGCAGAGACTGCGACAGAGACAGACACAGACGGAGACACAGACAGAGGCATAGACACAGACAGAGACACAGACAGAGACAGGGACACAGGCACAGACAGAGACACAGGCACAGATATAGACAGAGACACAGACACAGACATAGACAGAGAAACAGACAGAAACAGCGACAGAGACAGAGACACAGACACAGGCAGAGACACAGACACAGGCATAGACGCAGACACAGACAGAGACACAGACAGAGACACAGACAGAGTCACAGACACAGACAGAGAAAGAGACACAGACAGGAACACAGGCAGACACAGACCGAGAGAGAGAAAAAGACACAGGCAGAGACACAGACAGAAACGCAGTCATATTCAGAGACACAGACAGAGACAGGGACACAGACAGAGACAGGGACACAGACAGAGACACAGACAGAGTCAGCGACACAGACGGAGACACAGACAGAGGCATAGACACAGATACAGGCACAGACACAGACAGGGACACAGACACAGACAGAGAAACAGAGAGAAACACAGACAGAGAGAGAATTGGACAGATACAGGCAGAGACACAGGCAGAGATTTACCATTCTGCATTACCAGGAGAGACTGTCGGTGGGTGGGTGTGACTCCCCTATGGCCGATCAGCTGGGTCAGTTTGACTCCCCCATGGCCGATCAGCTGGGTCAGTGTGACTCCCCCAATGCCGATCAGCTGGTTCAGTGTGACTCTCCCATGGCCGATCAGCTGGGTCATTGTGACTCCCCCATGGCCGCTCAGCTGGTTCAGTGTGACTCCCCTATGGCCGATCAGCTGGTTCAGTGTGACTCCCCCATGGCCCATCAGCTGTGTGTGTGCTTCCCCCCATTGCCGATCAGCTGGGATGTGCTTCCCCCCATTGCCGATCAGCTGGGCGTGTGCTTCCCCCCATTGCCGATCAACTGGGTGTGTGCTTCACCCGCATTGCCGATCAGCTGGGTCAGTGTGACTCCCCCATTGCCGATCAGCTGGGTATGTGCTCCCACCATGGCCGATCAGCTGGGTGTGTGCTTCCCCGCATTGCCGATCAGCTGGATGTGTACCTCACACTTAAACACAGTCTGTGCAGCAGAATGTGCCCCAGACAGAGACACAGACGCGGACAGAGGCAGAGACAGAGACACAGAAACAGACACAGACAGAGACACAGAAACAGACAGAGACACATAAACAGACAGAGACACAGACAGAGACACAGATAGAGACAGAGACACAGACAGAGACAGGGACACAGACAGAGACAGAGAGACTGAGACACAGACAGACACGGAGATACAGACAGAGACAGAGAGTGAGACACAGACACCGACAGACAGAGAGACACAGACAGAGGCAGAGACTGAGACACAGACAGACACAGAGACACAGCGAGACACACAGAAAGACAGAGACACAGACAGAGACACAGACAGAGACACAGACAGAGACACAGACACAGACAGACACAGAGACGCAGACAGAGACAGACAGAGACAGGGACACAGACAGAGACACAGACAGAGACAGGGACACAGAGAGAGACAGGGACAGAGACACAAACACAGACACAGACACAGACACAGACAGGGACACAGACAGAGACAGGGACACAGACAGAGACAGGGACAGGGACAGGGACAGGGACAGAGACAGGGACAGAGACAGAGACAGGGACAGAGACAGAGACAGAGACAGAGACAGAGACAGAGACACAGACCGAGTGTGGGGGAGCACTGATAGTGCTGGCTGTGTGGGGGGAGCACTGACAGTGCTGGCTGTGTGGTGGGAGCAAAGACAGTGCTGGCTGTGTGGGGGGAGCACTGACAGTGCTGGCTCTGTGGGGGAGCACTGACAGTGCTGGCTCTGAGGTGGGAGCACTGACAGTGCTGGCTGTGTGGGGAGCACTGACAGTGAAGGCTGTGTGGGGGGAGCACTGATAGTGCTGGCTGTGTGGGGGAGCACTGACAGTGCTGGCTGTGTGGGGGAGCACTGCCAGTGCTGGCTGTGTGGGGGGAGCACTGATAGTGCTGGCTGTGTGGGGGAGCACTGACAGTGCTGGCTGTGTGGTGGGAGCACTGACAGTGCTGGCTGTGTGGTGGGAGCACTGACAGTGCTGGCTCTGTGGGGGAGCACTGACAGTGCTGGCTGTGTGGTGGGAGCACTGACAGTGCTGGCTGTGTGGGGAGCACTGACAGTGCTGGTTTTGTGGGGAGCACTGACAGTGCTGGCTGTGTGGGGGAGCACTGACAGTGCTGGCTGTGTGGTGGGAGCACTGACAGTGCTGGCTGTGTGGTGGGAGCACTGACAGTTCTGGCTGTGTGGGGGAGCACTGATAGTGCTGGCTATGTGGGGGAGCACTGACAGTGCTGGCTGTGTGGTGGGAGCACTGACAGTGCTGGCTGTGTGGGGGGAGCACTGACAGTGCTGGCTGTGAGGGGGGAGCACTGACAGTGCTGGCTGTGTGGAGAGCACTGACAGTGCTGGCTGTGTGGGGGAGCACTGACAGTGCTGGCTGTGTGGTGGGAGCACTGACAGTGCTGGCTGTGTGGTGGGAGCACTGATAGTGCTGTCTGTGTGGCGGGGCACTGACAGTGCTGGCTGTGTGGGGGAGCACTGACAGTGCTGGATGTTTGTGGGGAGCACTGACAGTGCTGGCTGTGTGGTGGGAGCACTGACAGAGCTGGCTGTGTGGGGGAGCACTGACAGTGTTGGCTGTGTGGTGGGAGCACTGACAGTGCAGGCTGTGTGGGGGGTGCACTGACAGAGCTGACTGTGTGGGGGAGCACTGACACTGCTGGCTGTGTGGGGGAGCACTGACAGTGCTGGCTCTGGGGGGGGCACTGACAGTGTTGGCTGTGTGGGGAGCACTGGCAGTGCTGGCTCTGTGGGCGGGGGAAGTGCACTGGCAGTGCTGGCTCTGCGGGGTGGAAGTGCACTGGCAGTGCTGGCAGTGCTGGCTCTGTGGAGGGGGGAAGAGCACTGGCGGTGCTAGCTCTGTGGGGGGGAAGTGCACTGGCCGTGCTGGCTCTGTGGGGGGGAAGTGCACTGGCAGTGCTGGCTCTGTGGGGGGGAGTGCACTGGCAGTGCTGGCTCTGTGGGGAAGGAGTGCACTGGCAGTGCTGGCTCTGTGGGGGGAGTGCACTGGCAGTGCTGGCTCTCTGGGGGTGAGGTGCACTGGCAGTGCTGGCTCTGTGGCGGGGGAGTGCACTTTCAGTGCTGGCTGTGGGGGGGGGAAGTGCACTGACGGTGCTGGCTGTGTGGTGGGAGCACTGACAGTGCTGGCTGTGTGGGGGAGCACTGACAGTGCTGGCTGTGTGGTGGGAGCACTGACAATGCTGGCTGTGTGGGAGGACCACTGACAGTGCTGGCTATGTGTGGGGGAGCACTGACAGTGCTGGCTGTGTGGTGGGAGCACTGACAGGGCAGGCTGTGTGGGGGAGCACTGACAGTGCTGGCTGTGTTGTGGGAGCACTGACAGTGCTGGCTGTGGGGAGCACTGACAGTGCTGGCTGTGTGGTGGGAGCACTGACAGTGCTGGGTGTGTGGGGGAGCACTGACAGTGCTGGCTGTGTGGAGGAGCACTGACAGTGCTGGCTGTGTGGGGAGAGCACTGACAGTGCTGGCTGTGTTGTGAGAGCACTGACAGTGCTGGCTGTGTGGGGGGAGCACTGACAGTGCTGGCTGTGTGGGGAGAACTGACAGTGCTGGCAGTGTGAGGGAGCACTGACAGTGCTGGCTGTGTGGGGAGCACTGACAGTGCTGACTGTCTGGGGAGCACTGACAGTGCTGGCTGTGTGTGGGGAGCTCTGACAGTGCTGGCTGTGTGGGGAGCACTGACAGTGCTGGCTGTGTGGGGGAGCACTGTCAGTGCTGGCTGTGTGGGGGGAGCACTGACAGTGCTGGCTATGTGGGGAGCATTTACAGTGCTGGCTGTGTGGTGGGAGCACTGACAGTGCTGGCTGTGCGGTGGGAGCACTGGCAGTGCTGGCTGTGTGGGGGGAGCACTGACAGTGCTGGCTGTGTGGTGGGAGCACTGACAGTGCTGGCTGTGTGTTGGGAGCACTGACAGTGCTGGCTGTGTGGGGGAGCACTGACAGTGCTGGCTGTGTGTTGGGAGCACTGACAGTGCTGGCTGTGTGGGTGGGAGCACTGATAGTGCTGGCTGTGTGGGGGAGCACTGACAGTGCTGGCTGTGTGGGGGAGCACTGACAGTGCTGGCTGTGTGGGGGAGCACTGACAGTGCTGGCAGTGTGGGGGGGAGCACTGACAGTGCTGGCTGTGGGGGAGCACTGACAGTGCTGGCTGTGTGGTGGGAGCACTGACAGTGCTGGCTGTGTGGGGGGAGCACTGACAGTGCTGGCTGTGTGGGGGGAGCACTGACAGTGCTGGCTGTGTTGGGGAGCACTGACAGTGCTGGCTGTGTGGGGAGCACTGACAGTGCTGGCTGTGTGGGGAGCACTGGCAGTGCTGGCTGTGTGGGGAGCACTGACAGTGCTGTCTGTGTAGGGGAGCACTGACAGTGCTGGCTGTGTTGTGGGAGCACTGACAGTGCTGGCTGTGGGGAGCACTGACAGTGCTGGCTGTGTGGTGGGAGCACTGACAGTGCTGGGTGTGTGGGGGAGCACTGACAGTGCTGGCTGTGTGGAGGAGCATTGACAGTGCTGGCTGTGTGGGGAGAGCACTGACAGTGCTGGCTGTGTTGTGAGAGCACTGACAGTGCTGGCTGTGTGGGGGGAGCACTGACAGTGCTGGCTGTGTGGGGAGAACTGACAGTGCTGGCAGTGTGAGGGAGCACTGACAGTGCTGGCTGTGTGGGGAGCACTGACAGTGCTGACTGTCTGGGGAGCACTGACAGTGCTGGCTGTGTGTGGGGAGCACTGACAGTGCTGGCTGTGTGGGGAGCACTGACAGTGCTGGCTGTGTGGGGGAGAACTGTCAGTGCTGGCTGTGTGGGGGGAGTACTGACAGTGCTGGCTATGTGGGGAGCATTTACAGTGCTGGCTGTGTGGTGGGAGCACTGACAGTGCTGGCTGTGCGGTGGGAGCACTGGCAGTGCTGGCTGTGTGGGGGAGCACTGACAGTGCTGGCTGTGTGGTGGGAGCACTGACAGTGCTGGCTGTGTGTTGGGAGCACTGACAGTGCTGGCTGTGTGGGGGAGCACTGACAGTGCTGGCTGTGTGTTGGGAGCACTGACAGTGCTGGCTGTGTGGGTGGGAGCACTGATAGTGCTGGCTGTGTGGGGGAGCACTGACAGTGCTGGCTGTGTGGGTGGGAGCACTGACAGTGCTGGCTGTGTGGGGGAGCACTGGCAGTGCTGGCTGTGTGGGGAGCACTGACAGTGCTGTCTGTGTAGGGGAGCACTGACAGTGCTGGCTGTGTAGGGGAGCACTGACAGTGCTGGCTGTGTGGGGGAGCACTGACAGTGCTGGCTGTGTGGGGGAGCACTGACAGTGCTGGCTGTGTGGGGGAGCACTGACAGTGCTGGCTGTGTGGGGGGGAGCACTGACAGTGCTGGCTGTGGGGGAGCACTGACAGTGCTGGCTGTGTGGTGGGAGCACTGACAGTGCTGGCTGTGTGGGGGAGCACTGACAGTGCTGGCTGTGTGGGGGGAGCACTGACAGTGCTGGCTGTGTTGGGGAGCACTGACAGTGCTGGCTGTGTGGGGGAGCACTGACAGTGCTGGCTGTGTGGGAGGAGCACTGACAGTGCTGCCTGAGGGGGGGAAGTGCACTGGCAGTGCTGACTGTGTGGGGGAGCACTGACAGTGCCTGCTGTGTGGTGGGAGCACTGACAGTGCTGGCTGTGGGGAGCACTGACAGTGCTGGCTGTGTGGTGGGAGCACTGACGGTGCTGGCTGTGTGGGGGAGCACAGAGAGTGCTGGCTGTGTAGTGGGAGCAGTGACAGTGCTGGCTGTGGGGAGCACTGACAGTGCTGGCTGTGTGGTGGGAGCACTGACAGTGCTGGCTGTGTGGGGGAGCACTGACAGTGCTTGCTGTGTGGGGGAGCACTGACAGTGCTGGCTGTGTGTTGTGGTAGCACTGACAGTGCTGGCTGTGTGATGGGAGCACTGACAGTGCTGCCTGTGTGGGGGGGGGGGCACTGACAGTGCTGGCTGTGTGGGGGGAGCACTGACAGTGCTGGCTGTGTGGGGGAGCACTGACAGTGCTGGCTGTGTGGGGGGAGCCCTGACAGTGCTGGCAGTGGGGGGAGCACTGACAGTGCTGGCTGTGGGGGGAGCACGGACAGTGCTGGCTGTGTGGTGGGAGCACTGACAGTGCTGGCTGTGTGGTGGGAGCACTGACAGTGCTGGCTGTGTGGGGGGAGCACTGACAGTGCTGGCAGTGTGGGGGAGCACTGACAGTGCTGGCTGTGTGGGGGAGCACTGACAGTGCTGGCTGTGTGGGGGAGCACTGACAGTGCTGGCTGTGTGGGGGGAGCACTGACAGTGCTGGCTGTGTGGTGGGAGCACTGACAGTGCTGGCTGTGTGGGGGAGCACTGACAGTGCTGGCTGAGGGGGGGGGGAGTGCACTGGCAGTGCTGGCTGTGTGGGGAGCACTGACTGTGCTGGCTGTGTTTGGGGGAGCACTGACAGTGCTGGCTGTGTGGGGGTGCACTGACAGGGCTGGCTGTGTGGTGGGAGCACTGACAGTGCTGGCTGTGTTTTGGAGCACTGACAGTGCTGGCTGTGTGGGGGAGCACTGACAGTGCTGGCTGTGTGGGGGTGGAAGTGCACTGACGGTGCTGGCTGTGTAGGGGGAGCACTGACAGTGCTGGATGTGTGGTGGGAGCACTGACAGTGCTGGCTGTGTGGGGGGAGCACTGGCAGTGCTGGCTGTGTTGTGAGAGCACTGACAGTGCTGGCTGTGTGGGGGGAGCGCTGACAGTTCTGGCTGTGTGGGGAGCACTGACAGTGCTGGCAGTGTGAGGGAGCACTGACAGTGCTGGCTGTGTGGGGAGCACTGACAGTGCTGACTGTCTGGGGAGCACTGACAGTGCTGGCTGTGTGTGGGGAGCACTGACAGTGCTGGCTGTGTGGGGAGCACTGACAGTGCTGGCTGTGTGGGGAGCACTGTCAGTGCTGGCTGTGTGGGGGGAGCACTGACAGTGCTGGCTATGTGGGGAGCATTTACAGTGCTGGCTGTGTGGTGGGAGCACGGACAGTGCTGGCTGTGTGGTGGGAGCACTGACAGTGCTGGCTGTGTGGTGGGAGCACTGACAGTGCTGGCTGTGTGGGGGAGCACTGACACTGCTGGCTTTGTGGTGGGAGCACTGACAGTGCTGCCTGTGTGGGGGGAGCACTGACAGTGCTGGCTGTGTGGGGGGAGCACTGACAGTGCTGGCAGTGTGGGGGAGCACTGACAGTGCTGGCTGTGTGGGGGGAGCCCTGACAGTGCGGGCAGTGGGGGGATCACTGACAGTGCTGGCTGTGGGTGGAGCACGGACAGTGCTGGATGTGTGGTGTGAGCACTGACAGTGCTGGCTGTGTGGTGGGAGCACTGACAGTGCTGGCTGTGTGGGGGGAGCACTGACAGTGCTGGCAGTGTGGGGGAGCACTGACAGTGCTGGCTGTGTGGGGGAGCACTGACAGTGCTGGCTGTGTGGGGGGAGCACTGACAGTGCTGGCTGTGTGGTGGGAGCACAGACAGTGCTGGCTGTGTGGGGCGCACTGACAGTGCTGGCTGAGGGGGGGGAGTGCACTGGCAGTGCTGGCTGTGTGGGGAGCACTGACAGTGCTGGCTGTGTGGGGGGAGCACTGACAGTGCTGGCTGTGTGGGGGTGCACTGACAGGGTTGGCTGTGTGGTGGGTGCACTGACAGTGCTGGCTGTGTTCTGGAGCACTGACAGTGCTGGCTGTGTGGGGGAGCACTGACAGTGCTGGCTGTGTGGGGGTGGAAGTGCACTGACGGTGCTGGCTGTGTAGGGGGAGCACTGATAGTGCTGGCTGTGTGGTGGGAGCACTGACAGTGCTGGCTGTGTGGGGTGAGCACTGACAGTGCTGGCTGTGTTGTGAGAGCACTGACAGTGCTGGCTGTGTGGGGGGAGCACTGACAGTGCTGGCTGTGTGGGGAGCACTGACAGTGCTGGCAGTGTGAGGGAGCACTGACAGTGCTGGCTGTGTGGGGAGCACTGACAGTGCTGTCTGTCTGGGGAGCACTGACAGTGCTGGCTGTGTGTGGGGAGCACTGACAGTGCTGGCTGTGTGGGGAGCACTGACAGTGCTGGCTGTGTGGGGGAGCACTGTCAGTGCTGGCTGTGTGGGGGGAGCACTGTCAGTGCTGGCTATGTGGGGAGCATTTACAGTGCTGGCTGTGTGGTGGGAGCACGGACAGTGCTGGCTGTGTGGTGGGAGCACTGACAGTGCTGGCTGTGTGGTGGGAGCACTGACAGTGCTGGCTGTGTGGGGGAGCACTGACAGTGCTGGCTGTGTGGTGGGAGCACTGACAGTGCTGGCTGTGTGGGGGGGGGGGCACTGACAGTGGTGGCTGTGTGGGGGGAGCACTGACAGTACTGGCTGTGTGGGGGAGCACTGACAGTGCTGGCTGTGTGGTCGGAGCACTGACAGTGCTGGCTGTGTGGTGGGAGCACGGACAGTACTGGCTGTGTGGTGGGAGCACTGACAGTGCTGGCTGTGTGGGGGGAGCACTGACAGTGCTGGCTGTGTGGTGGGAGCACAGACAGTGCGGGCTGTGTGGGGGGAGCACTAACAGTGCTGGCTGTGTGGGTGGAGCACTGACAGTGCTGGCTGTGTGGGGTGAGCACTGACTGTGCTGGTTGTGTGGGGGAGCACTGACAGTGCTGGCTGTGTGGTGGGAGCACTGACAGTGCTGGCTGTGTGGTGGGAGCACTGACAGTGCTGGCTATGTGTGGGAGCACTGACAGTGCTGGCTGTGTGGTGGGAGCACTGACAGTGCTGGCTGTGTGGGGGAGCACTGAGAGTGCTGGGTGTGTGGTGGGAGCACTGACAGTGCTGGCTGTGTGGGGGAGCACTGACAGTGCTGGCTGTGTGGTGGGAGCACAGACAGTGCTGGCTGTGTGGGGGGAGCACTGACAGTGCGGGCTGTGTGGGGGAGCACTGACAGTGCTGGCTGTGTGGGGGTGCACTGACAGTGCTGGCTGTGTGGTGGGAGCACTGACAGTCCTGGCTGTGTGGTGGGAGCACTGACAGTGCTGGCTGTGTGGTGGGAGCACTGACAGTGCTGGCTGTGTGGGGGAGCACTGACAATGTTGGCTGTGTGGGGGGAGCACTGACAGTGCTGGCTGTGTGGTGGGAGCACTGACAGTGCTGGCTGTGTGGTGGGAGAACTGACAGTGCTGGCTGTGTAGGGGGAGCACTGACAGTGCTGGCTGTGCGGTGGGAGCACTGGCAGTGCTAGCTGTGTGGGGGGAGCACTGACAGTGCTGGCTGTGTGGTGGGAGCACTGACAGTGCTGGCTGTGTGTTGGGAGCACTGACAGTGCTCGCTGTGTGGGGGAGCACTGACAGTGCTGGCTGTGTGTTGGGAGCACTGACAGTGCTGGCTGTGTGGGGGGGCACTGACAGTGCTGGCTGTGTGGGGGAGCACTGACAGTGCTGGCTGTGTGGTGGGAGCACTGACTGTGCTGGCTGTGTGTTGGAGCACTGACAGTGCTGGCTGTGTGGGGGGGAGCACTGACAGTGCTGGCTGTGTGGTGGGAGCACTGACAGTGCTGGCTGTGTGGTGGGAGCACTGACAGTGCTGGCTGTGTGGTGGGAGCACTGACAGTGCTGGCAGTGTGGGGGAGCACTGACAGTGCTGGCTGTGTGGTGGGAGCACTGACAGTGCGGGCTGTGTGGGGGGAGCACTGACAGTGCTGGCTGTGTGGGGGAGCACTGACATTGCTGGCTGTGTGGGGGGAGCACTGACTGTGCTGGTTGTCTGGGGAGCACTGACAGTGCTGGCTGTGTGGGGAGCACTGACAGTGCTGGCTGTGTGGGGGGAGCACTGACAGTGCTGGCTGTGTGGGGGTGCACTGACAGGGCTGGCTGTGTGGTGGGTGCACTGACAGTGCTGGCTGTGTTCTGGAGCACTGACAGTGCTGGCTGTGTGGGGGAGCACTGACAGTGCTGGCTGTGTGGGGGAGCACTGACAGTGCTGGCTGTGTGGTGGGAGCACTGACAGTGCTGGCTGTGTGGTGGGA
Source organism: Scyliorhinus torazame (assembly GCF_047496885.1). Classification (NCBI taxonomy): domain Eukaryota; kingdom Metazoa; phylum Chordata; class Chondrichthyes; order Carcharhiniformes; family Scyliorhinidae; genus Scyliorhinus; species Scyliorhinus torazame. The sequence continues at coordinate 30,398 of NW_027308382.1, read as the reverse complement.
GCACGGACAGTACTGGCTGTGTGGTGGGAGCACTGACAGTGCTGGCTGTGTGGGGGGAGCACTGACAGTGCTGGCTGTGTGGTGGGAGCACAGACAGTGCGGGCTGTGTGGGGGGAGCACTAACAGTGCTGGCTGTGTGGGTGGAGCACTGACAGTGCTGGCTGTGTGGGGTGAGCACTGACTGTGCTGGTTGTGTGGGGGAGCACTGACAGTGCTGGCTGTGTGGTGGGAGCACTGACAGTGCTGGCTGTGTGGTGGGAGCACTGACAGTGCTGGCTATGTGTGGGAGCACTGACAGTGCTGGCTGTGTGGTGGGAGCACTGACAGTGCTGGCTGTGTGGGGGAGCACTGAGAGTGCTGGGTGTGTGGTGGGAGCACTGACAGTGCTGGCTGTGTGGGGGAGCACTGACAGTGCTGGCTGTGTGGTGGGAGCACTGGCAGTGCTGGCTGTGTGGGGGGAGCACTGACAGTGCGGGCTGTGTGGGGGAGCACTGACAGTGCTGGCTGTGTGGGGGTGCACTGACAGTGCTGGCTGTGTGGTGGGAGCACTGACAGTCCTGGCTGTGTGGTGGGAGCACTGACAGTGCTGGCTGTGTGGTGGGAGCACTGACAGTGCTGGCTGTGTGGGGGAGCACTGACAATGTTGGCTGTGTGGGGGGAGCACTGACAGTGCTGGCTGTGTGGTGGGAGCACTGACAGTGCTGGCTGTGTGGTGGGAGAACTGACAGTGCTGGCTGTGTAGGGGGAGCACTGACAGTGCTGGCTGTGCGGTGGGAGCACTGGCAGTGCTAGCTGTGTGGGGGGAGCACTGACAGTGCTGGCTGTGTGGTGGGAGCACTGACAGTGCTGGCTGTGTGTTGGGAGCACTGACAGTGCTGGCTGTGTGGGGGAGCACTGACAGTGCTGGCTGTGTGTTGGGAGCACTGACAGTGCTGGCTGTGTGGGGGGGGCACTGACAGTGCTGGCTGTGTGGGGGAGCACTGACAGTGCTGGCTGTGTGGTGGGAGCACTGACTGTGCTGGCTGTGTGTTGGAGCACTGACAGTGCTGGCTGTGTGGGGGGGAGCACTGACAGTGCTGGCTGTGTGGTGGGAGCACTGACAGTGCTGGCTGTGTAGTGGGAGCACTGACAGTGCTGGCTGTGTGGTGGGAGCACTGACAGTGCTGGCAGTGTGGGGGGAGCACTGACAGTGCTGGCTGTGTGGTGGGAGCACTGACAGTGCGGGCTGTGTGGGGGGAGCACTGACAGTGCTGGCTGTGTGGGGGAGCACTGACATTGCTGGCTGTGTGGGGGGAGCACTGACTGTGCTGGTTGTCTGGGGAGCACTGACAGTGCTGGCTGTGTGGTGGGAGCACTGACAGTGCTGGCTGTGTGGTGGGAGCACTGACGGTGCTGGCTGTGTGGGGGAGCACAGACAGTGCTGGCTGTGTGGTGGGAGCAGTGACAGTGCTGGCTGTGGGGAGCACTGACAGTGCTGGCTGTGTGGTGGGAGCACTGACAGTGCTGGCTGTGTGGGGAGCACTGACAGTGCTTGCTGTGTGGGGGAGCACTGACAGTGCTGGCTGTGTGTTGTGGTAGCACTGACAGTGCTGGCTGTGTGATGGGAGCACTGACAGTGCTGCCTGTGTGGGGGGGGGCACTCACAGTGCTGGCTGTGTGGGGGGAGCACTGACAGTGCTGGCTGTGTGGGGGAGCACTGACAGTGCTGGCTGTGTGGGGGGAGCCCTGACAGTGCTGGCAGTGGGGGAGCACTGACAGTGCTGGCTGTGGGGGGAGCACGGACAGTGCTGGCTGTGTGGTGTGAGCACTGACAGTGCTGGCTGTGTGGTGGGAGCACTGACAGTGCTGGCTGTGTGGGGGGAGCACTGACAGTGCTGGCAGTGTGGGGGAGCACTGACAGTGCTGGCTGTGTGGGGGAGCACTGACAGTGCTGGCTGTGTGGGGGGAGCACTGACAGTGCTGGCTGTGTGGTGGGAGCACTGACAGTGCTGGCTGTGTGGGGGAGCACTGACAGTGCTGGCTGAGGGGGGGAGTGCACTGGCAGTGCTGGCTGTGTGGGGAGCACTGACTGTGCTGGCTGTGTGGGGGAGCACTGACAGTGCTGGCTGTGTGGGGGTGCACTGACAGGGCTGGCTGTGTGGTGGGAGCACTGACAGTGCTGGCTGTGTTTTGGAGCACTGACAGTGCTGGCTGTGTGGGGGAGCACTGACAGTGCTGGCTGTGTGGGGGTGGAAGTGCACTGACGGTGCTGGCTGTGTAGGGGGAGCACTGACAGTGCTGGCTGTGTGGTGGGAGCACTGGCAGTGCTGGCTGTGTTGTGAGAGCACTGACAGTGCTGGCTGTGTGGGGGGAGCACTGACAGTTCTGGCTGTGTGGGGAGCACTGACAGTGCTGGCAGTGTGAGGGAGCACTGACAGTGCTGGCTGTGTGGGGAGCACTGACAGTGCTGACTGTCTGGGGAGCACTGACAGTGCTGGGTGTGTGTGGAGCACTGACAGTGCTGGCTGTGTGGGGGAGCACTGTCAGTGCTGGCTGTGTGGGGGGAGCACTGACAGTGCTGGCTATGTGGGAAGCATTTACAGTGCTGGCTGTGTGGTGGGAGCACGGACAGTGCTGGCTGTGTGGTGGGAGCACTGACAGTGCTGGCTGTGTGGTGGGAGCACTGACAGTGCTGGCTGTGTGGGGGAGCACTGACAGTGCTGGCTTTGTGGTGGGAGCACTGACAGTGCTGCCTGTGTGGGGGAGCACTGACAGTGCTGGCTGTGTGGGGGGAGCACTGACAGTGCTGGCTGTGTGGGGGAGCACTGACAGTCCTGGCTGTGTTGGGGGAGCCCTGACAGTGCGGGCAGTGGGGGGAGCACTGACAGTGCTGGCTGTGGGTGGAGCACGGACAGTGCTGGCTGTGTGGTGTGAGCACTGACAGTGCTGGCTGTGTGGTGGGAGCACTGACAGTGCTGGCTGTGTGGGGGGAGCACTGACAGTGCTGGCAGTGTGGGGGAGCACTGACAGTGCTGGCTGTGTGGGGGAGCACTGACAGTGCTGGCTGTGTGGCGGGAGCACTGACAGTGCTGGCTGTGTGGTGGGAGCACTGACAGTGCTGGCTGTGTGGGGCAGCACTGACAGTGCTGGCTGAGGGGGGGGAGTGCACTGGCAGTGCTGGCTGTGTGGGGAGCACTGACAGTGCTGGCTGTGTGGGGGAGCACTGACAGTGCTGGCTGTGTGGGGGTGCACTGACAGGGCTGGCTGTGTGGTGGGAGCACTGACAGTGCTGGCTGTGTTCTGGAGCACTGACAGTGCTGGCTGTGTGGGGGAGCACTGACAGTGCTGGCTGTGTGGGGGTGGAAGTGCACTGACGGTGCTGGCTGTGTAGGGGAGCACTGATAGTGCTGGCTGTGTGGTGGGAGCACTGACAGTGCTGGCTGTGTGGGGGGAGCACTGACAGTGCTGGCTGTGTTGTGAGAGCACTGACAGTGCTGGCTGTGTGGGTGGAGCACTGACAGTGCTGGCTGTGTGGGGAGCACTGACAGTGCTGGTAGTGTGAGGGAGCACTGACAGTGCTGGCTGTGTGGGGAGCACTGACAGTGCTGACTGTCTGGGGAGCACTGACAGTGCTGGGGGTGTGTGGGGAGCATTGACAGTGCTGGCTGTGTGGGGAGCACTGACAGTGCTGGCTGTGTGGGGGAGCACTGTCAATGCTGGCTGTGTGGGGGTAGCACTGTCAGTGCTGGCTATGTGGGGAGCATTTACAGTGCTGGCTGTGTGGTGGGAGCACGGACAGTGCTGGCTGTGTGGTGGGAGCACTGACAGTGCTGGCTGTGTGGTGGGAGCACTGACAGTGCTGGCTGTGTGGGGGAGCACTGACAGTGCTGGCTGTGTGGTGGGAGCACTGACAGTGCTGGCTGTGTGGGAGGGGGGCACTGACTGTGGTGGCTGTGTGGTGGGAGCACTGACAGTACTGGCTGTGTGGGGGAGCACTGACAGTGCTGGCTGTGTGGTGGGAGCACTGACAGTGCTGGCTGTGTGGTGGGAGCACGGACAGTACTGGCTGTGTGGTGGGAGCACTGACAGTTCTGGCTGTGTGGGGAGCACTGACAGTGCTGGCAGTGTGAGGGAGCACTGACAGTGCTGGCTGTGTGGGGAGCACTGACAGTGCTGACTGTCTGGGGAGCACTGACAGTGCTGGCTGTGTGTGGGGAGCACTGACAGTGCTGGCTGTGTGGGGAGCACTGACAGTGCTGGCTGTGTGGGGGAGCACTGTCAGTGCTGGCTGTGTGGGGGGAGCACTGACAGTGCTGGCTATGTGGGGAGCATTTACAGTGCTGGCTGTGTGGTGGGAGCACGGACAGTGCTGGCTGTGTGGTGGGAGCACTGACAGTGCTGGCTGTGTGGTGGGAGCACTGACAGCGCTGGCTGTGTGGGGGAGCACTGACAGTGCTGGCTGTGTGGTGGGAGCACGGACAGTACTGGCTGTGTGGTGGGAGCACTGACAGTGCTGGCTGTGTGGGGGGAGCACTGACAGTGCTGGCTGTGTGGTGGGAGCACAGACAGTGCGGGCTGTGTGGGGGGAGCACTAACAGTGCTGGCTGTGTGGGTGGAGCACTGACAGTGCTGGCTGTGTGTGGTGAGCACTGACTGTGCTGGTTGTGTGGGGGGAGCACTGACAGTGCTGGCTGTGTGGTGGGAGCACTGACAGTGCTGGCTGTGTGGTGGGAGCACTGACAGTGCTGGCTATGTGTGGGAGCACTGACAGTGCTGGCTGTGTGGTGGGAGCACTGACAGTGCTGGCTGTGTGGGGGAGCACTGAGAGTGCTGGGTGTGTGGTGGGAGCACTGACAGTGCTGGCTGTGTGGGGGAGCACTGACAGTGCTGGCTGTGTGGTGGGAGCACTGACAGTGCTGGCTGTGTGGGGGGAGCACTGACAGTGCGGGATGTGTGGGGGAGCACTGACAGTGCTGGCTGTGTGGGGGTGCACTGACAGTGCTGGCTGTGTGGTGGGAGCACTGACAGTCCTGGCTGTGTGGTGGGAGCACTGACAGTGCTGGCTGTGTGGTGGGAGCACTGACAGTGCTGGCTGTGTGGGGGAGCACTGACAATGTTGGCTGTGTGGGGGGAGCACTGACAGTGCTGGCTGTGTGGTGGGAGCACTGACAGTGCTGGCTGTGTGGTGGGAGAACTGACAGTGCTGGCTGAGTAGGGGGAGCACTGACAGTGCTGGCTGTGCGGTGGGAGCACTGGCAGTGCTAGCTGTGTGGGGGGAGCACTGACAGTGCTGGCTGTGTGGTGGGAGCACTGACAGTGCTGGCTGTGTGTTGGGAGCACTGACAGTGCTGGCTGTGTGGGGGAGCACTGACAGTGCTGGCTGTGTGTTGGGAGCACTGACAGTGCTGGCTGTGTGGGGGGGCACTGACAGTGCTGGCTGTGTGGGGGAGCACTGACAGTGCTGGCTGTGTGGTGGGAGCACTGACTGTGCTGGCTGTGTGTTGGAGCACTGACAGTGCTGGCTGTGTGGGGGGGAGCACTGACAGTGCTGGCTGTGTGGTGGGAGCACTGACAGTGCTGGCTGTGTGGTGGGAGCACTGACAGTGCTGGCTGTGTGGTGGGAGCACTGACAGTGCTGGCAGTGTGGGGGAGCACTGACAGTGCTGGCTGTGTGGTGGGAGCACTGACAGTGCGGGCTGTGTGGGGGGAGCACTGACAGTGCTGGCTGTGTGGGGGAGCACTGACATTGCTGGCTGTGTGGGGGGAGCACTGACTGTGCTGGTTGTCTGGGGAGCACTGACAGTGCTGGCTGTGTGGTGGGATCACTGACAGTGCTGGCTGTGTGGTGGGAGCACTGACGGTGCTGGCTGTGTGGGGGAGCACAGACAGTGCTGGCTGTGTGGTGGGAGCAGTGACAGTGCTGGCTGTGGGGAGCACTGACAGTGCTGGCTGTGTGGTGGGAGCACTGACAGTGCTGGCTGTGTGGGGAGCACTGACAGTGCTTGCTGTGTGGGGGAGCACTGACAGTGCTGGCTGTGTGTTGTGGTAGCACTGACAGTGCTGGCTGTGTGATGGGAGCACTGACAGTGCTGCCTGTGTGGGGGGGGGCACTCACAGTGCTGGCTGTGTGGGGGGAGCACTGACAGTGCTGGCTGTGTGGGGGAGCACTGACAGTGCTGGCTGTGTGGGGGGAGCCCTGACAGTGCTGGCAGTGGGGGAGCACTGACAGTGCTGGCTGTGGGGGGAGCACGGACAGTGCTGGCTGTGTGGTGTGAGCACTGACAGTGCTGGCTGTGTGGTGGGAGCACTGACAGTGCTGGCTGTGTGGGGGGAGCACTGACAGTGCTGGCAGTGTGGGGGAGCACTGACAGTGCTGGCTGTGTGGGGGAGCACTGACAGTGCTGGCTGTGTGGGGGGAGCACTGACAGTGCTGGCTGTGTGGTGGGAGCACTGACAGTGCTGGCTGTGTGGGGGAGCACTGACAGTGCTGGCTGAGGGGGGGAGTGCACTGGCAGTGCTGGCTGTGTGGGGAGCACTGACTGTGCTGGCTGTGTGGGGGAGCACTGACAGTGCTGGCTGTGTGGGGGTGCACTGACAGGGCTGGCTGTGTGGTGGGAGCACTGACAGTGCTGGCTGTGTTTTGGAGCACTGACAGTGCTGGCTGTGTGGGGGAGCACTGACAGTGCTGGCTGTGTGGGGGTGGAAGTGCACTGACGGTGCTGGCTGTGTAGGGGGAGCACTGACAGTGCTGGCTGTGTGGTGGGAGCACTGACAGTGCTGGCTGTGTGGGGGGAGCACTGGCAGTGCTGGCTGTGTTGTGAGAGCACTGACAGTGCTGGCTGTGTGGGGGGAGCACTGACAGTTCTGGCTGTGTGGGGAGCACTGACAGTGCTGGCAGTGTGAGGGAGCACTGACAGTGCTGGCTGTGTGGTGGGAGCACTGACAGTGCAGGCTGTGTGGGGGAGCACTGACAGTGCTGGCTTTGTGGTGGGAGCACTGACAGTGCTGCCTGTGTGGGGGAGCACTGACAGTGCTGGCTGTGTGGGGGGAGCACTGACAGTGCTGGCTGTGTGGGGGAGCACTGACAGTGCTGGCTGTGTTGGGGGAGCCCTGACAGTGCGGGCAGTGGGGGGAGCACTGACAGTGCTGGCTGTGGGTGGAGCACGGACAGTGCTGGCTGTGTGGTGTGAGCACTGACAGTGCTGGCTGTGTGGTGGGAGCACTGACAGTGCTGGCTGTGTGGCGGGAGCACTGACAGTGCTGGCTGTGTGGTGGGAGCACTGACAGTGCTGGCTGTGTGGGGCAGCACTGACAGTGCTGGCTGAGGGGGGGGAGTGCACTGGCAGTGCTGGCTGTGTGGGGAGCACTGACAGTGCTGGCTGTGTGGGGGAGCACTGACAGTGCTGGCTGTGTGGGGGTGCACTGACAGGGCTGGCTGTGCGGTGGGAGCACTGACAGTGCTGGCTGTGTTCTGGAGCACTGACAGTGCTGGCTGTGTGGGGGAGCACTGACAGTGCTGGCTGTGTGGGGGTGGAAGTGCACTGACGGTGCTGGCTGTGTAGGGGAGCACTGATAGTGCTGGCTGTGTGGTGGGAGCACTGACAGTGCTGGCTGTGTGGGGGGAGCACTGACAGTGCTGGCTGTGTTGTGAGAGCACTGACAGTGCTGGCTGTGTGGGTGGAGCACTGACAGTGCTGGCTGTGTGGGGAGCACTGACAGTGCTGGTAGTGTGAGGGAGCACTGACAGTGCTGGCTGTGTGGGGAGCACTGACAGTGCTGACTGTCTGGGGAGCACTGACAGTGCTGGGGGTGTGTGGGGAGCATTGACAGTGCTGGCTGTGTGGGGAGCACTGACAGTGCTGGCTGTGTGGGGGAGCACTGTCAATGCTGGCTGTGTGGGGGTAACACTGTCAGTGCTGGCTATGTGGGGAGCATTTACAGTGCTGGCTGTGTGGTGGGAGCACGGACAGTGCTGGCTGTGTGGTGGGAGCACTGACAGTGCTGGCTGTGTGGTGGGAGCACTGACAGTGCTGGCTGTGTGGGGGAGCACTGACAGTGCTGGCTGTGTGGTGGGAGCACTGACAGTGCTGGCTGTGTGGGGGGGGGGCACTGACAGTGGTGGCTGTGTGGTGGGAGCACTGACAGTACTGGCTGTGTGGGGGAGCACTGACAGTGCTGGCTGTGTGGTGGGAGCACTGACAGTGCTGGCTGTGTGGTGGGAGCACGGACAGTACTGGCTGTGTGGTGGGAGCACTGACAGTTCTGGCTGTGTGGGGAGCACTGACAGTGCTGGCAGTGTGAGGGAGCACTGACAGTGCTGGCTGTGTGGGGAGCACTGACCGTGCTGACTGTCTGGGGAGCACTGACAGTGCTGGCTGTGTGTGGGGAGCACTGACAGTGCTGGCTGTGTGGGGAGCACTGACAGTGCTGGCTGTGTGGGGGAGCACTGTCAGTGCTGGCTGTGTGGGGGGAGCACTGACAGTGCTGGCTATGTGGGGAGCATTTACAGTGCTGGCTGTGTGGTGGGAGCACGGACAGTGCTGGCTGTGTGGTGGAAGCACTGACAGTGCTGGCTGTGTGGTGGGAGCACTGACAGCGCTGGCTGTGTGGGGGAGCACTGACAGTGCTGGCTTTGTGGTGGGAGCACTGACAGTGCTGCCTGTGTGGGGGGAGCACTGACAGTGCTGGCTGTGTGGGGGAGCACTGACAGTGCTGGCTGTGTGGGGAGCACTGACAGTGCTGGCTGTGTGGGGGGAGCCCTGACAGTGCGGGCAGTGGGGGGAGCACTGACAGTGCTGGCTGTGGGTGGAGCACGGACAGTGCTGGCTGTGTGGTGTGAGCACTGACAGTGCTGGCTGTGTGGTGGGAGCACTGACAGTGCTGGCTGTGTGGGGGGAGCACTGACAGTGCTGGCAGTGTGGGGGAGCACTGACAGTGCTGGCAGTGTGGGGGAGCACTGACAGTGCTGGCTGTGTGGGGGAGCACTGACAGTGCTGGCTGTGTGGGGGAGCACTGACAGTGCTGGCTGAGGGGGGGAGTGCACTGGCAGTGCTGGCTGTGTGGGGAGCACTGACAGTGCTGGCTGTGTGGGGGAGCACTGACAGTGCTGGCTGTGTGGGGGTGCACTGACAGGGCTGGCTGTGTGGTGGGAGCACTGACAGGGCTGGCTGTGTTCTGGAGCACTGCCAGTGCTGGCTGTGTGGGGGAGCACTGACAGTGCTGGCTGTGTGGGGGTCGAAGTGCACTGACGGTGCTGGCTGTGTAGGGGAGCACTGATAGTGCTGGCTGTGTGGTGGGAGCACTGACAGTGCTGGCTGTGTGGGGGGAGCACTGACAGTGCTGGCTGTGTTGTGAGAGCACTGACAGTGCTGGCTGTGTGGGGGGAGCACTGACAGTGCTGGCTGTGTGGGGAGCACTGACAGTGCTGGTAGTGTGAGGGAGCACTGACAGTGCTGGCTGTGTGGGGAGCACTGACAGTGCTGACTGTCTGGGGAGCACCGACAGTGCTGGCTGTGTGTGGGGAGCACTGGCAGTGCTGGCTGTGTGGGGAGCACTGACAGTGCTGGCTGTGTGGGGGGAGCACTGTCAGTGCTGGCTATGTGGGGAGCATTTACAGTGCTGGCTGTGTGGTGGGAGCACGGACAGTGCTGGCTGTGTGGTGGGAGCACTGACAGTGCTGGCTGTGTGGTGGGAGCACTGACAGTGCTGGCTGTGTGGGGGAGCACTGACAGTGCTGGCTGTGTGGTGGGAGCACTGACAGTGCTGGCTGTGTGGGGGGGAAGTGCAATGGCAGTGCTGGCAGTGCTGGCTCTGTGGGGGGAGTGCACTGGCAGTGCTGGCTCTGTGGCTGGGGTAACTGCACTGGCAGTGCTGGCTCTGTGGGGGGAAGTGCACTGGCAGTGCTGGCTCTGAAGGGGGGAAGTGCACTGGCAGTGCTGGCTGTGGGGGAGCACTGACAGTGCTGCCTTTGTGGGGGGGGAAGTGCAATGGCAGTGCTGGATCTGTGGGGGGGGAAGTGCACTGGCAGTGCTGGCTCTGTGGGGGGGGCACTGACAGTGCTGGCTGTGTGATGGGAGCACTGACAGTGCTGGCTGTGTGGGGGGAGCACTGACAGTGCTGGCTGTGTGGGGGGAGCACTGACAGTGCTGGCTGTGTGGGGGGAGCACTGACAGTGCTGGTTGTGTGGGGGGAGCACTGACAGTGCTGGCTGTGTGGTGGGAGCACTGACATTGCTGGCTGTGTGGGGGAGCACTGAGAGTGCTGGCTGTGTGGGAGCACTGACAGTGCTGGCTGTGTGGGGGTGCACTGACAGTGCTGACTGTGTGGGGGGAGCACTGACAGTGCTTGCTGTGTGGGGGGGCACTCACAGTGCTGGCTGTGTGGTGGGAGCACTGACAGTGCTGGATGTGTGGTGGGTGCACTGACAGTGCTGGCTGTGTGGTGGGAGCACTGACAGTGCTGGCTGTGTGGGGGAGCACTGACAGTGCTGGCTGTGTGGTGGGAGCACTGACAGTGCGGGCTGTGTGGGGGGTGCACTGACAGTGCTGGCTGTGTGGGGGAGCACTGACAGTGCTGGCTGTGTGGGGGAGCACTGACTGTGCTGATTGTGTGGGGGGAGCACTGACAGTGCTGGCTGTGTGGTGGGAGCACTGACATTGCTGGCTGTGTGGGGGAGCACTGAGAGTGCTGGTTGTGTGGGGGAGCACTGACATTGCTGGCTGTGTAGGGGAGCACTGACAGTGCTGGCTGTGTGGTGGGAGCACTGACAGTGCGGGCTGTGTGGGGGAGCACTGACAGTGCTGGCTGTGTGGGGGTGCACTGACAGTGCTGGCTGTGTGGTGGGAGCACTGACAGTGCTGGCTGTGTGGTGGGAGCACTGACAGTGCTGGCTGTGTGGTGGGAGCACTGACAGTGCTGGCTGTGTGGTGGGAGCACTGACAGTGCTGGCTGTGTGGGGGAGCACTGACAGTGCTGGCTGTGTGGTGGGAGCACTGACAGTGCTGGCTGTGTGGGGGGGGGGCACTGACAGTGGTGGCTGTGTGGTGGGAGCACTGACAGTACTGGCTGTGTGGGGGAGCACTGACAGTGCTGGCTGTGTGGTGGGAGCACTGACAGTGCTGGCTGTGTGGTGGGAGCACGGACAGTACTGGCTGTGTGGTGGGAGCACTGACAGTTCTGGCTGTGTGGGGAGCACTGACAGTGCTGGCAGTGTGAGGGAGCACTGACAGTGCTGGCTGTGTGGGGAGCACTGACCGTGCTGACTGTCTGGGGAGCACTGACAGTGCTGGCTGTGTGTGGGGAGCACTGACAGTGCTGGCTGTGTGGGGAGCACTGACAGTGCTGGCTGTGTGGGGGAGCACTGTCAGTGCTGGCTGTGTGGGGGGAGCACTGACAGTGCTGGCTATGTGGGGAGCATTTACAGTGCTGGCTGTGTGGTGGGAGCACGGACAGTGCTGGCTGTGTGGTGGGAGCACTGACAGTGCTGGCTGTGTGGTGGGAGCACTGACAGCGCTGGCTGTGTGGGGGAGCACTGACAGTGCTGGCTTTGTGGTGGGAGCACTGACAGTGCTGCCTGTGTGGGGGGAGCACTGACAGTGCTGGCTGTGTGGGGGAGCACTGACAGTGCTGGCTGTGTGGGGAGCACTGACAGTGCTGGCTGTGTGGGGGGAGCCCTGACAGTGCGGGCAGTGGGGGGAGCACTGACAGTGCTGGCTGTGGGTGGAGCACGGACAGTGCTGGCTGTGTGGTGTGAGCACTGACAGTGCTGGCTGTGTGGTGGGAGCACTGACAGTGCTGGCTGTGTGGGGGGAGCACTGACAGTGCTGGCAGTGTGGGAGAGCACTGACAGTGCTGGCAGTGTGGGGGAGCACTGACAGTGCTGGCTGTGTGGGGGAGCACTGACAGTGCTGGCTGTGTGGGGGAGCACTGACAGTGCTGGCTGAGGGGGGGAGTGCACTGGCAGTGCTGGCTGTGTGGGGAGCACTGACAGTGCTGGCTGTGTGGGGGAGCACTGACAGTGCTGGCTGTGTGGGGGTGCACTGACAGGGCTGGCTGTGTGGTGGGAGCACTGACAGTGCTGGCTGTGTTCTGGAGCACTGCCAGTGCTGGCTGTGTGGGGGAGCACTGACAGTGCTGGCTGTGTGGGGGTCGAAGTGCACTGACGGTGCTGGCTGTGTAGGGGAGCACTGATAGTGCTGGCTGTGTGGTGGGAGCACTGACAGTGCTGGCTGTGTGGGGGGAGCACTGACAGTGCTGGCTGTGTTGTGAGAGCACTGACAGTGCTGGCTGTGTGGGGGGAGCACTGACAGTGCTGGCTGTGTGGGGAGCACTGACAGTGCTGGTAGTGTGAGGGAGCACTGACAGTGCTGGCTGTGTGGGGAGCACTGACAGTGCTGACTGTCTGGGGAGCACCGACAGTGCTGGCTGTGTGTGGGGAGCACTGGCAGTGCTGGCTGTGTGGGGAGCACTGACAGTGCTGGCTGTGTGGGGGAGCACTGTCAGTGCTGGCTGTGTGGGGGGAGCACTGTCAGTGCTGGCTATGTGGGGAGCATTTACAGTGCTGGCTGTGTGGTGGGAGCACGGACAGTGCTGGCTGTGTGGTGGGAGCACTGACAGTGCTGGCTGTGTGGTGGGAGCACTGACAGTGCTGGCTGTGTGGGGGAGCACTGACAGTGCTGGCTGTGTGGTGGGAGCACTGACAGTGCTGGCTGTGTGGGGGGGAAGTGCAATGGCAGTGCTGGCAGTGCTGGCTCTGTGGGGGGGAGTGCACTGGCAGTGCTGGCTCTGTGGCTGGGGTAACTGCACTGGCAGTGCTGGCTCTGTGGGGGGAAGTGCACTGGCAGTGCTGGCTCTGAAGGGGGGAAGTGCACTGGCAGTGCTGGCTGTGGGGGAGCACTGACAGTGCTGCCTTTGTGGGGGGGGAAGTGCAATGGCAGTGCTGGATCTGTGGGGGGGGGAAGTGCACTGGCAGTGCTGGCTCTGTGGGGGGGGCACTGACAGTGCTGGCTGTGTGATGGGAGCACTGACAGTGCTGGCTGTGTGGGGGGAGCACTGACAGTGCTGGCTGTGTGGGGGGAGCACTGACAGTGCTGGCTGTGTGGGGGGAGCACTGACAGTGCTGGTTGTGTGGGGGGAGCACTGACAGTGCTGGCTGTGTGGTGGGAGCACTGACATTGCTGGCTGTGTGGGGGAGCACTGAGAGTGCTGGCTGTGTGGGAGCACTGACAGTGCTGGCTGTGTGGGGGTGCACTGACAGTGCTGACTGTGTGGGGGGAGCACTGACAGTGCTTGCTGTGTGGGGGGGCACTCACAGTGCTGGCTGTGTGGTGGGAGCACTGACAGTGCTGGATGTGTGGTGGGAGCACTGACAGTGCTGGCTGTGTGGTGGGAGCACTGACAGTGCTGGCTGTGTGGGGGAGCACTGACAGTGCTGGCTGTGTGGTGGGAGCACTGACAGTGCGGGCTGTGTGGGGGGTGCACTGACAGTGCTGGCTGTGTGGGGGAGCACTGACAGTGCTGGCTGTGTGGGGGAGCACTGACTGTGCTGATTGTGTGGGGGGAGCACTGACAGTGCTGGCTGTGTGGTGGGAGCACTGACATTGCTGGCTGTGTGGGGGAGCACTGAGAGTGCTGGTTGTGTGGGGGAGCACTGACATTGCTGGCTGTGTGGGGGAGCACTGACAGTGCTGGCTGTGTGGTGGGAGCACTGACAGTGCGGGCTGTGTGGGGGAGCACTGACAGTGCTGGCTGTGTGGGGGTGCACTGACAGTGCTGGCTGTGTGGTGGGAGCACTGACAGTGCTGGCTGTGTGGTGGGAGCACTGACAGTGCTGGCTGTGTGGTGGGAGCACTGACAGTACTGGCTGTGTGGTGGGAGCACGGACAGTGCTGGCTGTGTGGTGGGAGCACTGACAGTTCTTGCTGTGTGGGGGGAGCACTGTCAGTGCTGGCTGTGGGGGGAGCACTGACATTGCTGGCTGTGTGGTGGGAGCACAGATAGTGCTGGCTGTGTGGGGGGGAAGTGCAATGGCAGTGCTGGCAGTGCTGGCTCTGTGGGGGGGAGTGCACTGGCAGTGCTGGCTCTGTGGCTGGGGTCACTGCACTGGCTGTGCTGGCTCTGTGGGGGGAAGTGCACTGGCAGTGCTGGCTCTGAAGGGGGGAAGTGCACTGGCAGTGCTGGCAGTGGGGTGGAGCACTGACAGTGCTGCCTTTGTGGGGGGGGGGAGTGCAATGGCAGTGCTGGATCTGTGGGGGGGGGGGAAGTGCACTGGCAAGTGCTGGCTCTGTGGGGGGAGCACTGACTGTGCTGGCTGTGTGATGGGAGCACTGACAGTGCTGGCTGTGTGGGGGGAGCACTGACAGTGCTGGCTGTGTGGGGGAGCACTGACAGTGCTGGCTGTGTGGGGGGAGCACTGACAGTGCTGGTTGTGTGGGGGGAGCACTGACAGTGCTGGCTGTGTGGTGGGAGCACTGACATTGCTGGATGTGTGGGGGGAGCACGGAGAGTGCTGGCTGTGTGGGAGCACTGACAGTGCTGGCTGTGTGGTGGGAGAACTGACAGTGCTGGCTGTGTGGGGATGCACTGAAAGTGCTGACTGTGTGGGGGGAGCACTGACAGTGCTTGCTGTTTGGGGGGTCACTCAGTGCTGGCTGTGTGGTGGGAGCACTGACAGTGCTGGATGTGTGGTGGGAGCACTGACAGTGCTGGATGTGTGGGGGAGCACTGACAGTGCTGGCTGTGTGGTGGGAGCACTGACAGTGCGGGCTGTGTGGGGGGTGCACTGACAGTGCTGGCTGTGTGGGGGGAGCACTGACAGTGCTGGCTGTGTGGGGAGCACTGACTGTGCTGATTGTGTGGGGGGAGCACTGACAGTGCTGGCTGTGTGGTGGGAGCACTGACATTGCTGGCTGTGTGGGGGAGCACTGAGAGTGCTGGTTGTGTGGGGGAGCACTGACATTGCTGGCTGTGTGGTGGGAGCACTGACAGTGCGGGCTGTGTGGGGGAGCACTGACAGTGCTGGCTGTGTGGGGGTGCACTGACAGTGCTGGCTGTGTGGTGGGAGCACTGACAGTGCTGGCTGTGTGGTGGGAGCACTGACAGTGCTGGCTGTGTGGTGGGAGCACTGACAGTACTGGCTGTGTGGTGGGAGCACGGACAGTGCTGGCTGTGTGGTGGGAGCACTGACAGTTCTTGCTGTGTGGGGGGAGCACTGACAGTGCTGGCTGTGTGGGGGTGCACTGACAGTGCTGGCTGTGTGGTGGGAGCACTGACAGTGCTGGCTGTGTGGTGGGAGCACTGACAGTGCTGGTTGTGTGGGAGAAGCACTGACAGTGCTGGCTGTGTGGTGGGAGCACTGGCAGTGCTGGCTGTGTGGGGGAGCACTGACAGTGCTGGCTGTGTGGTGGTAGCACTGACAGTGCTGGCTGTGTGGTGGGAGCACTGGCAGTGCTGGCTGTGTGGGCGGAGCACTGACAGTGCTGTCTGTGTGGTGGGAGCACTGACAGTGCTGGCTGTGTGGTGGGAGCACTGACAGTGCTGGCTGTGTAGGGGAGCACTGACAGTGTTGGCTGTGTGTTGGGAGCACTGACAGTGCTGGCTGTGTGGGTGGGAGCACTGATAGTGCTGGCTGTGTGGGGGAGCACTGACAGTGCTGGCTGTGTAGGTGGCAGCACTGACAGTGCTGGCTGTGTGGGGGTGCACTGACAGTGCAGGCTGTGTAGGGGAGCTCTGACAGTGCTGGCTGTGTGGGGAATCACTGACAGTGCTGGCTGTGTGGGGGAGCACTGACAGTGCTGGCTGTGTGGTGGGAGCACTGGCAGTGCGGGCTGTGTGGGGGGAGCACTGACAGTGCTGGCTGTGTGGTGGGAGCACTGACATTGCTGGCTGTGTGGGGGGAGCACTGACAGTGTTGGCTGCGTGGTGGGAGCACTGACAGTGCTGGCTGTGTGGTGGGAGCACTGACATTGCTGGCTGTGTGGGGGGAGCACTGACAGTGCTGGCTGTGTGGTGGGAGCACTGACAGTGCGGGATGTGTGGGGGAAGCGCTGACAGTGCTGGCTGTGTGGGGGTGCACTGACAGTGCTGGCTGTGTCGTGGGAGCACTGACAGTGCTGGCTGTGTGGTGGGAGCACTGACAGTGCTGGCTGTGTGGTGGGAGCACTGACAGTGCTGGCTGTGTGGTGGGAGCACAGACAGTGCGTGCTGTGTGGGGGAAGCACTGACAGTGCTGGCTGTGTGGGGGAGCACTGACAGTGCTGGCTGTGTGGTGGGAGCACTGACAGTGCTGGCTGTGTGGTGGGAGCACTGACAGTGCTGGCTGTGTGGGGGAGCACTGACAGTGCTGGCTGTGCGGTGGGAGCACTGGCAGTGCTGGCTGTGTGGGGGGAGCACTGACAGTGCTGGCTGTGTGGTGGGAGCACTGACAGTGCTGGCTGTGTGGTGGGAGCACTGACAGTGCTGGCTGTGTGGGGGAGCACTGACAGTGCTGGCTGTGTGGGGGAGCACTGACAGTGCTGGCTGTGTGGTGGGAGCACTGACAGTACTGGCTGTGTAGGGGAGCACTGACAGTGCTGGCTGTGTGTTGGGAGCACTGACAGTGCTGGCTGTGTGGGGGAGCACTGACAGTGCTGGCTGTGTGTTGGGAGCACTGACAGTACTGGCTGTGTGGGGGGAGCACTGACAGTGCTGGCTGTGTGGTGGGAGCACTGACAGTGCTGGCTGTGTGGGGGAGCACTGACAGTGCTGGCTGTTTGGTGGGAGCACTGACAGTGCTGGCTGTGTGGGGGGAGCACTGACAGTGCTGGCTGTGTGGGGGGAGCACTGACAGTGCTGGCTGTGTGTGTGGGAGCGCTGACAGTGCTGGCTGTGTGGTGGGAGCACTGACAGTGCTGGCTGTGTGGTGGGAGCACTGACAGTGCTGGCTGTGTTGTGGGAGCACTGACAATGCTGGATGCGTGTAGGGAGCACTGACAGTGCTGGCTGTGTGGTGGGAGCACTGACAGTGCTGGCTGTGTGGGGGAGCACTGACAGTGCTGGATGTGTGTGGGGAGCACTGACAGTGCTGGCTGTGTGGGGGAGCACTGACAGTGCTGGCAGTGTGGTGGGAGCACTGACAGTGCTGGCTGTGTGGTGGGAGCAGTGACAGTGCTGGCTGTGTGGTGGGAGCACTGACAGTGCTGGATGTGTGTGGGGAGCACTGACAGTGCTGGCTGTGTGGTGGGAGCACTGACAGTGCTGGCTGTGTGGGGGAGCACTGACAGTGCTGGATGTGTGTGGGGAGCACTGACAGTGCTGGCTGTGTGGGGGGAGCACTGACAGTGCTGGCTGTGTGGGGGAGCACTGACAATGCTGGCTGTGTGGGGGAGCACTGACAGTGTTGGCTGTGTGGGGGAGCACTGACAGTGCTGGCTGTGTGGTGGGAGCACTGACAGTGCTGGCTATGGGGAGGGGTGCACTGGCAGTTCTGGCTGTGTGGTGGGAGCACTGACAGTGCTGGCTGTGTGGGGAGCACTGACAGTGCTGGCTCTGTGGGGGTGCACTGGCATTTCTGGCTGTGTGGTGGGAGCACTGACAGTGCTGGCTGTGTGGTGGGAGCACTGGAAGTGCTGCCTGTGTGGGGGTAGCACAGACAGTGCTGGCTGTGTGGTGGGAGCACTGACAGTGTTGGCTGTTTGGGAGCACTGACAGTGCTGGCTGTGTGGTGGGAGCACTGACAGTGCTGGCTGTGGGGGGGTGCACTGGCAGTTCTGGCTGTGTTGGGAGCACTGACAGTGCTGGCTCTGTGGGGGAGCACTGACAGTGCTGGCTGTGTGGGGGGAGCACTGACAGTGCTGGCTGTGTGGGGGAGCACTGACAGTGCTGGCTGTGTGGTGCGAGCACTGACAGTGCTGGCTGTGTGGTGCGAGCACTGACAGTGCTGGCTCTGTGGGGGGGGGGGGAAGTGCACTGGCAGTTCTGGCTCTGTGGGGGGGGGGGAGTGCACTGGCAATGCTGGCTCTGTGGGGGGGAGTGCACTGGCAGTGCTGGCTCTGTGGGGGGGGAGTGCACTGGCAGTGCTGGCTCTGTGGGGGGGAAGTGCACTGACAGTGCTGGCTCTGTGGTGGGAGCACTGACAGTGCTGGCTGTGTGATGGGAGCACTGACAGTGCTGGCTTTGTGGGGGGAACACTGACAGTGGTGGCTGTGTGGGGGGTGCACTGACAGTGCTGGCTGTGTGGGGGAGCACTGACAGTGCTGGCTGTGTGGTGGGAGCACTGACAGTGCTGGCTGTGTGGTGGGAGCACTGACAGTGCTAGCTCTGTGGGAGAGCACTGGCAGTGCTGGCTTTGGGGGGGGGGAAGTGCACTGGCTGTGCTGGCTGTGTGGGGGGTGCACTGACAGTGCTGCCTGTGTGGGGAGCACTGACAGTGCTGCCTGTGTGGGGGGAGCACTGACAGTGCTGGCTGTGGGGGTGGGGAAGTGCACTGGCAGTGCTGGCAGTGTGGGGAGCACTGACAGTGCTGGCTGAGTGGGGGAGCACTGACAGTGCTAGCTGTGTGGGGGGGGGAGCACTGACAGTGCTGGCTGTGGGGGGGGGGAAGTGCACTGGCAGTGCTGGCTGTGTGGGGGGAGCACTGACAGTGCTGGCTGAGTGGGGGAGCACTGACAGTGCTGGCTGTGTGGGTGAGCACTGACAGTGCTGGCTGTGTGGTGGGAGCACTGACAGTGCTGGCTGTGGGGGGGGGTGTACTGGCAGTTCTGGCTGTGTGGTGGGAGCACTGACAGTGCTGGCTGTGTGGGGGAGCACTGCAGTGCTGGCTGTGTGGGGGGTGCACTGGCAGTTCTGGCTGTGTGATGGGAGCACTGACAGTGCTGGCTGTGTGGGGAGCACTGACAGTGCTGGCTGTGTGGTGGGAGCACTGGCAGTGCTGGCAGTGTGGGGGGGAAGTGCAATGACAGTGCTGGCAGTGCTGGCTCTGTGGGGGGGGTGCACTGGCAGTGCTGGCTCTGTGGGTGGGGTAAGTGCACTGGCAGTGCTGGTTCTGTGGGGGGAAGTGCACTGGCAGTGCTGGCTCTGAGGGTGGGGAAGTGCTCTGGCAGTGCTGGTTGTGGGGGGGAGCACTGACAGTGCTGCCTTGTGGGGAGCACTGACAGTGCTGGCTGTGGGTGGGGGGAAGTGCAATGGCAGTGCTGGCTCTGTGGGGGGTGCACTGGCAGTTCTGGCTGTGTGGTGGGAGCACTGACAGTGCTGGCTGTGGGGGGGCACTGACAGTGCTGCCTGTGTGGGGGGGAGCACTGACAGTGCTGGCTGTGTGGGGGGTGCACTGGCAGTTCTGGCTGTGTGGTGGGAGCAATGACAGGGCTGGTTGTGTGGGGGAGCACTGACAGTGCTGGCTGTGTGTGGGGAGCACTGACAGTGCAGGCTGTGTGGTGGGAGAACTGACAGTGCGGGATGTGTGGGGGCGCACTGACTGTGCTGGCTGTGTGGTGGGAGCACTGGCAGTGCTGGCAGTGTGGGGGGAGCACTGTCAGTGCTGGCTGTGGGGGAGCACTGACATTGCTGGCTGTGTGGTGGGAGCACTGACAGTGCTGGCTGTGTGGGGGGGGGGTGCAATGGCAGTGCTGGCATTGCTGGCGCTGTGGGGGGGAGTGCACTGGCAGTGCTGGCTCTGTGGCTGGGGTATCTGCACTGGCAGTGCTGGCTCTGTGGGGGGAAGTGCACTGGCAGTGCTGGCTCTGAAGGGGGGAAGTGCTCCCACCACACAGACAGTGTTGGCAGTGCTGGCTGTGGGGGGAGCACTGACAGTGCTGCCTTTGTGGGGGGGGGGAAGTGCAATGGCAGTGCTGGATCAGTGGGGGGGGGGGAAGTGCACTGGCAGTGCTGGCTGTGTGGGGGGAGCACAGACAGTGATGGCTGTGTGGGGGAGCACTGACAGTGCTGGCTGTGTGGGGGAGCACTGACAGTGCTGGTTGTGTGGGGGGAGCACTGACAGTGCTGGCTGTGTGGTGGGAGCACTGACATTGCTGGCTGTGTGGGGGGAGCACTGAGAGGGCTGGCTGTGTGGGGGAGCACTGACAGTGCTGGCTGTGTGGTGGGAGAACTGACAGTGCGGGCTGTGTGGGGGGAGCACTGACAGTGCTGGCTGTGTGGTGGTGCACTGACAGTGCTGACTGTGTGGGGGGAGCACTGACAGTGCTTGCTGTGTGGGGGGGGGGCACTCACAGTGCTGGCTGTGTGGTGGGAGAACTGACAGTGCTGGATGTGTGGTGGGAGCACTGACAGTGCTGGCTGTGTGGTGGGAGCACTGACAGTGCTGGCTGTGTGGGGGGTGCACTGACAGTGCTGGCTGTGTGGGGGGAGCACTGACAGTGCTGGCTGTGTGGGGGGAGCACTGACTGTGCTGGTTGTGTGGGGGGAGCACTGACAGTGCTGGCTGTGTGGTGGGAGCACTGACATTGCTGGCTGTGTGGGGGAGCACTGAGAGTGCTGGCTGTGTGGGGGAGCACTGACATTGCTGGCTGTGTGGGGGAGCACTGACAGTGCTGGCTGTGTGGTGGGAGCACTGACAGTGCGGGCTGTGTGGGGGAGCACTGACAGTGCTGGCTGTGTGGGGGTGCACTGACAGTGCTGGCAGTGTGGTGGGAGCACTGACAGTGCTGGCTGTGTGGGGGGAGCACTGACAGTGCTGGCTGTGTGGGGGTGCACTGACAGTGCTGGCTGTGTGGTGGGAGCACTGACAGTGCTGGCTGTGTGGTGGGAGCACTGACAGTGCTGGCTGTGTGGGGGAGCACTGACAGTGCTGGCTGTGTGGTGGGAGCACTGGCAGTGCTGGCTGTGTGGGGGGAGCACTGACAGTGCTGGCTGTGTGGTGGTAGCACTGACAGTGCTGGCTGTGTGGTGGGAGCACTGGCAGTGCTGGCTGTGTGGGCGGAGCACTGACAGTGCTGTCTGTGTGGTGGGAGCACTGACAGTGCTGGCTGTGTGGTGGGAGCACTGACAGTGCTGGCTGTGTAGGGGGGCACTGACAGTGCTGGCTGTGTTTTGGGAGCACTGACAGTGCTGGCTGTGTGGGTGGGAGCACTGATAGTGCTGGCTGTGTGGGGGAGCACTGACAGTGCTGGCTGTGTGGGTGGAGCACTGACAGTGCTGGCTGTGTGGGGGGAGCACTGACAGTGCAGGCTGTGTAGGGGAGCTCTGACAGTGCTGGCTGTGTGGGGGATCACTGACAGTGCTGGCTGTTTGGTGGGAGCACTGACAGTGCTGGCTGTGTGGGGGAGCACTGACAGTGCTGGCTGTGTGGTGCGAGCACTGACAGTGCGGGCTGTGTGGGGGAGCACTGACAGTGCTGGCTGTGTGGTGGGAGCACTGACATTGCTGGCTGTGTGGGGGGAGCAATGACAGTGCTGGCTGTGTGGTGGGAGCACTGACAGTGCTGGCTGTGTGGTGGGAGCACTGACATTGCTGGCTGTGTGGGGGAGCACTGACAGTGCTGGCTGTGTGGTGGGAGCACTGACAGTGCGGGATGTGTGGGTGGAGCGCTGACAGTGCTGGCTGTGTGGGGGTGCACTGACAGTGCTGGCTGTGTGGTGGGAGCACTGACAGTGCGGGCTGTGTGGGGGAGCACTGACAGTGCTGGCTGTGTGGGGGTGCACTGACAGTGCTGGCTGTGTGGTGGGAGCACTGACAGTGCTGGCTGTGTGGTGGGAGCACTGACAGTGCTGGCTGTGTGGTGGGAGCACTGACAGTGCTGGCTGTGTGGTGGGAGCACTGACAGTGCGTGCTGTGTGGGGGAAGCACTGACAGTGCTGGCTGTGTGGGGGAGCACTGACAGTGCTGGCTGTGTGGTGGGAGCACTGACAGTGCTGGCTGTGTGGTGGGAGCACTGACAGTGCTGGCTGTGTGGGGGAGCACTGACAGTGCTGGCTGTGCGGTGTGAGCACTGGATGTGCTGGCTGTGTGGGGGGAGCACTGACAGTGCTGGCTGTGTGGTGGGAGCACTGACAGTGCTGGCTGTGTGGTGGGAGCACTGACAGTGCTGGCTGTGTGGGGGAGCACTGACAGTGCTGGCTGTGTGGGGGAGCACTGACAGTGCTGGCTGTGTGGTGGGAGCACTGACAGTGCTGGCTGTGTAGGGGAGCACTGACAGTGCTGGCTGTGTGTTGGGAGCACTGACAGTGCTGGCTGTGTGGGGGAGCACTGACAGTGCTGGCTGTGTGTTGGGAGCACTGACAGTGCTGGCTGTGTGGGGGGAGCACTGACAGTGCTGGCTGTGTGGTGGGAGCACTGACAGTGCTGGCTGTGTGGGGGAGCACTGACAGTGCTGGCTGTGTGGTGGGAGCACTGACAGTGCTGGCTGTGTGGGGGAGCACTGACAGTGCTGGCTGTGTGGGGGGAGCATTGACAGTGCTGGCTGTGTGTGTGGGAGCGCTGACAGTGCTGGCTGTGTGGTGGGAGCACTGGCAGTGCTGGCTGTGTGGTGGGAGCACTGACAGTGCTGGCTGTGTTGTGGGAGCACTGACAATGCTGGATGTGTGTGGGGAGCACTGACAGTGCTGGCTGTGTGGTGGGAGCACTGACAGTGCTGGCTGTGTGGGGGAGCACTGACAGTGCTGGATGTGTGTGGGGAGCACTGACAGTGCTGGCTGTGTGGGGGGAGCACTGACAGTGCTGGCAGTGTGGTGGGAGCACTGACAGTGCTGGCTGTGTGGTGGGAGCAATGACAGTGCTGGCTGTGTGGTGGGAGCACTGACAGTGCTGGATGTGTGTGGGGAGCACTGACAGTGCTGGATGTGTGTGGGGAGCACTGACAGTGCTGGCTGTGCGGGGGAGCACTGACAGCGCTGGCTGTGTGGGGGAGCACTGACAATGCTGGCTGTGTGGGGGAGCACTGACAGTGTTGGCTGTGTGGGGGAGCACTGACAGTGCTGGCTGTGTGGGGGAGCACTGACAGTGCTGGCTGTGTGGTGGGAGCACTGACAGTGCTGGCTGTGGGGGGGGGGTGCACTGGCAGTTCTGGCAGTGTGGTGGGAGCACTGACAGTGCTGGCTGTATGGGGAGCACTGACAGTGCTGGCTGTGTGGGGGGTGCACTGGCATTTCTGGCTGTGTGGTGGGAGCACTGACAGTGCTGGCTGTGTGGTGGGAGCACTGGAAGTGCTGGCTGTGTGGGGGTAGCACTGACAGTGCTGGCTGTGTGGTGGGAGCACTGACAGTGTTGGCTGTGTGGTGAGCACTGACAGTCCTGGCTGTGTGGTGGGAGCACTGACAGTGCTGGCTGTGTGGGGGGGCACTGACAGTGCTGGCTGTGTGGGGGGAGCACTGACAGTGCTGGCTGTGTGAGGGGAGCACTGACAGTGCTGGCTGTGTGGTGGGAGCACTGACAGTGCTGGCTGTGTGGTGGGAGCACTGACAGTGCTGGCTCTTTGGGGGGAGGGGAAGTGCACTGGCAGTTCTGGCTCTGTAGGGGGGGAAGTGCACTGGCAGTGCTGGCTCTGTGGGGGGGGAGTGCACTGGCAGTGCTGGCTCTGTGGGGGGGAAGTGCACTGGCAGTGCTGGCTCTGTGGGGGGGAAGTGCACTGACAGTGCTGGCTCTGTGGTGGGAGCACTGACAGTGCTGGCTGTGTGATGGGAGCACTGACAGTGCTGGCTTTGTGGGGGGAGCACTGACAGTGCTGGCTGTGTGGTGGGAGCACTGACAGTGCTGGCTGTGTGGTGGGAGCACTGACAGTGCTAGCTCTGTGGGAGAGCACTGGCAGTGCTGGCTGTGGGGGGGGAAGTGCACTGGCTGTGCTGGCTGTGTGGGGGAGCACTGACAGTGCTGGCTGTGTGGGGGGTGCACCGACAGTGCTGCCTGTGTGGGGAGCACTGACAGTGCTGCCTGTGTGGGGGGAGCACTGACAGTGCTGGCTGTGGGGGGGGGAAGTGCACTGGCAGTGTTGGCAGTGTGGGGGGAGCACTGACAGTGCTGGCTGAGTGGGGGAGCACTGACAGTGCTAGCTGTGTGGGGGGAGCACTGACAGTGCTGGCTGTGTGGGGGAGCACTGGAAGTGCTGGCTGTGTGGGGGGTGCACTGGCAGTTCTGGCTGTGTGGTGGGAGCACTGACAGTGCTGGCTGTGTGGGGGGAGCACTGACAGTGCTGGCTGTGTGTTGGGAGCACTGACAGTGCTGGCTGTGTGGGGGGAGCACTGACAGTGCTGGCTGTGTGGTGGGAGCACTGACAGTGCTGGCTGTGTGGGGGAGCACTGACAGTGCTGGCTGTGTGGTGGGAGCACTGACAGTGCTGGCTGTGTGGGGGAGCACTGACAGTGCTGGCTGTGTGGGGGGAGCATTGACAGTGCTGGCTGTGTTTGTGGGAGCGCTGACAGTGCTGGCTGTGTGGTGGGAGCACTGGCAGTGCTGGCTGTGTGGTGGGAGCACTGACAGTGCTGGCTGTGTTGTGGGAGCACTGACAATGCTGGATGTGTGTGGGGAGCACTGACAGTGCTGGCTGTGTGGTGGGAGCACTGACAGTGCTGGCTGTGTGGGGAGCACTGACAGTGCTGGATGTGTGTGGGGAGCACTGACAGTGCTGGCTGTGTGGGGGGGAGCACTGACAGTGCTGGCAGTGTGGTGGGAGCACTGACAGTGCTGGCTGTGTGGTGGGAGCAATGACAGTGCTGGCTGTGTGGTGGGAGCACTGACAGTGCTGGATGTGTGTGGGGAGCACTGACAGTGCTGGATGTGTGTGGGGAGCACTGACAGTGCTGGCTGTGCGTGGGAGCACTGACAGCGCTGGCTGTGTGGGGGAGCACTGACAATGCTGGCTGTGTGGGGGAGCACTGACAGTGTTGGCTGTGTGGGGGAGCACTGACAGTGCTGGCTGTGTGGGGGAGCACTGACAGTGCTGGCTGTGTGGTGGGAGCACTGACAGTGCTGGCTGTGGGGGGGGGGTGCACTGGCAGTTCTGGCAGTGTGGTGGGAGCACTGACAGTGCTGGCTGTATGGGGAGCACTGACAGTGCTGGCTGTGTGGGGGGTGCACTGGCATTTCTGGCTGTGTGGTGGGAGCACTGACAGTGCTGGCTGTGTGGTGGGAGCACTGGAAGTGCTGGCTGTGTGGGGGTAGCACTGACAGTGCTGGCTGTGTGGTGGGAGCACTGACAGTGTTGGCTGTGTGGTGAGCACTGACAGTCCTGGCTGTGTGGTGGGAGCACTGACAGTGCTGGCTGTGTGGGGGGGGCACTGACAGTGCTGGCTGTGTGGGGGGAGCACTGACAGTGCTGGCTGTGTGAGGGGAGCACTGACAGTGCTGGCTGTGTGGTGGGAGCACTGACAGTGCTGGCTGTGTGGTGGGAGCACTGACAGTGCTGGCTCTTTGGGGGGAGGGGAAGTGCACTGGCAGTTCTGGCTCTGTAGGGGGGGAAGTGCACTGGCAGTGCTGGCTCTGTGGGGGGGAGTGCACTGGCAGTGCTGGCTCTGTGGGGGGGAAGTGCACTGGCAGTGCTGGCTCTGTGGGGGGGAAGTGCACTGACAGTGCTGGCTCTGTGGTGGGAGCACTGACAGTGCTGGCTGTGTGATGGGAGCACTGACAGTGCTGGCTTTGTGGGGGGAGCACTGACAGTGCTGGCTGTGTGGTGGGAGCACTGACAGTGCTAGCTGTGTGGGGGGAGCACTGACAGTGCTGGCTGTGTGGGGGAGCACTGGAAGTGCTGGCTGTGTGGGGGGTGCACTGGTAGTTCTGGCTGTGTGGTGGGAGCACTGACAGTGCTGGCTGTGTGGTGGCAGCACTGGCAGTGCTGGCAGTGTGGGGGGGAAGTGCAATGGCAGTGCTGGCAGTGCTGGCTCTGTGGGGGAGTGCACTGGCAGTGCTGGCTCTGTGGGTGGGGTAAGTGCACTGGCAGTGCTTGCTGTGGGGGGAGCACTGACAGTGCTGCCTGTGTGGAGAGCACTGACAGAGCTGGCTGTGGGGGGGAAGTGCAATGGCAGTGCTGGCTCTGTGGGGAGGGGTGGTGCACTGGCAGTTCTGGCTGTGTGTTGGGAGCACTGACAGTGCTGGCTGTGGGGGGGGGGTACTGACAGTGCTGCCTGTGTGGGGAGCACTGACAGTGCTGGCTGTGTGTGGGGAGCACTGAGAGTGCAGGCTGTGTGAGGGGTAGCACTGACAGTGCTGGCTGTGTGGGGAGCACTGACAGTGCTGGCTGTGTGGTGGGAGCACTGGCAGTGCTGGCAGTGTGGGTGGGGTAACTGCACTGGCAGTGCTGGCTCTGTGGGCGGGAAGTGCACTGGCAGTGCTGGCTCTGAAGGGGGGAAGTGCACTGGCAGTGCTGGCTGTGGGGGAGCACTGTCAGTGCTGCCTTTGTGGGGGGGAAGTGCAATGGCAGTGCTGGATCTGTGGGGGGGAAGTGCACTGGCAGTGCTGGCTCTGTTGGCGGAAGTGCACTGACAGTGCTGGCTCTGTGGTGGGAGCACTGACAGTGCTGGCTGGGTGATGGGAGCACTGACAGTGCTGGCTGTGTGGGGAGCACTGGCAGTGCTGGCTGTGTGGGGGGAGCACTGGCAGTGCTGGCTGTGTGGGGGAGCACTGACAGTGCTGGCTCTGTGGTGGGAGCAATGACAGTGCTGGCTGTGTGGTGGGAGCACTGACAGTGCTAGCTCTGTGGGAGAGCACTGGCAGTGCTGGCTGTGGGGGGGAAGTGCACTGGCAGTGCTGGCTGTGTGGGGGAGCACTGACAGTGCTGGCTGTGTGGGGGGAGCACTGACAGTGCTGTCTGTGTGGGGAGCAATGACAGTGCTGCCTGTGTCGGGGGAGCCCTGACAGTGCTGGCTGTGGGGGGTGGGGAAGTGCTCTGGCAGTGCTGGCTGTGTGGGGGAGCACTGACAGTGCTGTCTGTGTGGGGGAGCACTGACAGTGCTGGCTGTGTGTGGGGAGCACTGGCAGTGCTGGCTGTGTGGGGGAGCACTGACAGTGCTGGCTGTGTTGTGGGAGCACTGACAGTGCTGGCTGTGGGGGGGGGGGGTGCACTGGCAGTTCTGGCTGTGTGGTGGGAGCACTGACAGTGCTGGCTGTGTGGGGGGGCACTGACAGTGCTGGCTGTGTGGGGGGTGCACTGGCAGTTCTGGCTGTGTGGTGCGAGCACTGATAGTGCTGGCTGTGTGGTGGGAGCACTGACAGTGCTGGCTGTGTGGGGGGGAAGTGCAATGGCAGTGCTGGCAGTGCTGGCTCTGTGGGGGGGAGTGCACTGGCAGTGTTTGCTCTGTGTGTGGGGTAAGTGCACTGGCAGTGCTGGCTCTGTGGGGGGAAGTGCACTGGCAGTGCTGGCTCTGTGGGGGGGAAGTGCACTGGCAGTGCTGGCTGTGTGGTGGGAGCACTGACAGTGCTGGCTGTGGGGGAGCACTGACAGTGCTGCCTGTGTGGGGAGCACTGACAGTGCTGGCTGTGGGGGGGGGAAGTGCAATGGCAGTGCTGGCTCTGTGGGGGGGGGTGCACTGGCAGTTCTGGCTGTGTGGTGGGAGCACTGACAGTGCTGGCTGTGGGGGGGGGGCTCTGACAGTGCTGCCTGTGTGGGGGGAGCACTGACAGTGCTGGCTGTGTGGGGGGTGCACTGGCAGTTCTGTCTGTGTAGTGGCAGCACTGACAGGGCTGGCTGTGTGGGGGAGCACTGACAGTGCTGGCTGTGTGTGGGGAGCACTGACAGTGCAGACTGTGTGAGGGGTAGCACTGACAGTGCTGGCTGTGTGGGGAGCACTGACAGTGCTGGCTGTGTGGTGGGAGCACTGGCAGTGCTGGCAGTGTGGGGGAGCACTGTCAGTGCTGGCTGTGGGGGGAGCACTGACATTGCTGGCTGTGTGGTGGGAGCACTGACAGTGCTGGCTGTGTGTGGGGGATGTGCAATGGCAGTGCTGGCAGGGCTGGCTCTGTGGGGGGGAGTGCACTGGCAGTGCCTGCTCTGTGGGTGGGGTAACTGCACTGGCAGTGCTGGCTCTGTGGGGGGAAGTGCACTGGCAGTGCTGGCTCTGAAGGGGGGAAGTGCACTGGCAGTGCTGGCTGTGGGGGGGGGAAGTGCACTGGCAGTGCTGGCTGTGTGGTGGAGCACTGACAGTGCTGACTGTGTGGGGGAGCACTGACAGTGCCGGCTGTGTGGGGGAGCACTGACAGTGCTGGCTGTGTGGGGAGCTCTGACAATGCTGGCTGTGTGGGGGAGCACTGACTGTGCGAGCTGTGTGGGGTGGGAGCACTGACAGTGCTGCCTGTGTGGGGGGGCACTGACAGTGCTGGCTGTGTGGGGGGTGCACTGGCAGTTCTGGCTGTCTGGTGGGAGCACTCACAGGGCTGGCTGTGTGGGGGCGCACTGACAGTGCTGGCTGTGTGTGGGGAGCACTGAGAGTGCAGGCTGTGTGAGGGGTAGCACTGACAGTGCTGGCTGTGTGGGGAGCACTGACAGTGCTGGCTGTGTGGTGGGAGCACTGGCAGTGCTGGCAGTGTGGGTGGGGTAACTGCACTGGCAGTGCTGGCTCTGTGGGCGGGAAGTGCACTGGCAGTGCTGGCTCTGAAGGGGGGAAGTGCACTGGCAGTGCTGGCTGTGGGGGAGCACTGTCAGTGCTGCCTTTGTGGGGGGGGAAGTGCAATGGCAGTGCTGGATCTGTGGGGGGGGGGGAGTGCACTGGCAGTGCTGGCTCTGTTGGGGGAAGTGCACTGACAGTGCTGGCTCTGTGGTGGGAGCACTGACAGTGCTGGCTGTGTGATGGGAGCACTGACAGTGCTGGCTGTGTGGGGGAGCACTGTCAGTGCTGGCTGTGTGGGGGAGCACTGGCAGTGCTGGCTGTGTGGGGGGAGCACTGACAGTGCTCGCTCTGTGGTGGGAGCAATGACAGTGCTGGCTGTGTGGTTGGAGCACTGACAGTGCTAGCTCTGTGGGAGAGCACTGGCAGTGCTGGCTGTGGGGGGGAAGTGCACTGGCAGTGCTGGCTGTGTGGGGGAGCAATGACAGCGCTGGCTGTGTGGGGGGAGCACTGACAGTGCTGGCTGTGTGGGGGGAGCACTGACAGTGCTGTCTGTGTGGGGAGCAATGACAGTGCTGCCTGTGTGGGGGGAGCCCTGACAGTGCTGGCTGTGGGGGGTGGGGAAGTGCTCTGGCAGTGCTGGCTGTGTGGGGGAGCACTGACAGTGCTGCCTGTGTGGGGGAGCACTGACAGTGCTGGCTGTGTGTGGGGAGCACTGGCAGTGCTGGCTGTGTGGGGGACCACTGACAGTGCTGGCTGTGTTGTGGGAGCACTGACAGTGCTGGCTGTGGGGGGGGGGGTGCACTGGCAGTTCTGGCTGTGTGGTGGGAGCACTGACAGTGCTGGCTGTGTGGGGGGGCACTGACAGTGCTGGCTGTGTGGGGGGTGCACTGGCAGTTCTGGCTGTGTGGTGGGAGCACTGATAGTGCTGGCTGTGTGGTGGGAGCACTGACAGTGCTGGCTGTGTGGGGGGGGGGAAGTTCAATGGAAGTACTGGCAGTGCTGGCTCTGTGGGGGGGAGTGCACTGGCAGTGCTTGCTCTGTGTGTGGGGTAAGTGCACTGGCAGTGCTGGCTCTGTGGGGGGAAGTGCACTGGCAGTGCTGGCTCTGTGGGGGGGAAGTGCACTGGCAGTGCTGGCTGTGTGGTGGGAGCACTGACAGTGCTGGCTGTGGGGGAGCACTGACAGTGCTGCCTGTGTGGGGAGCACTGACAGTGCTGGCTGTGGGGGGGGGAAGTGCAATGGCAGTGCTGGCTCTGTGGAGGGGGTGCACTGGCAGCTCTGGCTGTGTGGTGGGAGCACTGACAGTGCTGGCTGTGGGGGGGCACTGACAGTGCTGCCTGTGTAGGGGGAGCACTGACAGTTCTGTCTGTGTAGTGGCAGCACTGACAGGGCTGGCTGTGTGGGGGAGCACTGACAGTGCTGGCTGTGTGTGGGGAGCACTGACAGTGCAGACTGTGTGAGGGGTAGCACTGACAGTGCTGGCTGTGTGGGGAGCACTGACAGTGCTGGCTGTGTGGTGGGAGCACTGGCAGTGCTGGCAGTGTGGGGGAGCACTGTCAGTGCTGGATGTGGGGGGGAGCACTGACATTGCTGGCTGTGTGGTGGGAGCACTGACAGTGCTGGCTGTGTGGGGGGGATGTGCAATGGCAGTGCTGGCAGGGCTGGCTCTGTGGGGGGGGAGTGCACTGGCAGTGCTGGCTCTGTGGGTGGGGTAACTGCACTGGCAGTGCTGGCTCTGTGGGGGGAAGTGCACTGGCAGTGCTGGCTCTGAAGGGGGGAAGTGCACTGGCAGTGCTGGCTGTGGGGGGAGCACTGACAGTGCTGCCTTTGTGGGTGGAAGTGCAATGGCAGTGCTGGCTCTGTGGGGGGGGGAGTGCACTGGCAGTGCTGGCTCTGTGGGGGGGGGGAAGTGCACTGACAGTGCTGGCTCTGTGGTGGGAGCACTGACAGTGCTGGATGTGTG